>NC_135389.1:19289668-19469668 GCF_051989625.1 Stigmatopora argus | reverse complement strand
AATGGAAAGCATGGAGGAAGTCGAGGAATTTTTCAAAGTCAAAGGACGCCGCTTCCAATGTACTTTTATCTTAAATCCATAATCCGTTATTGTTAAACGGGTAAACGTGTCGGCTGCCGTTAACCGTGATTGAGAAACCAGAGTTGCTTGAAAAATCGACAGTTTTTACGGCTCAAAAAACTCACGTTTGATTGGCTACAGTAGTACCGTTGCAATATTCCTGGAAAAAAAGTGGAAAATTACATTTGCGTCAATAATTTAAACTGCTAAAATCAACAATAAAACTAGTTTCTTTTCTTTTAAGAATTCACGGTTATTTATTATTTTTACTGACAGTATCCCGTTTCCTCCTTGAACAATTAAGACTATATTACGCTATTACCGTATTTTTCGCACTATAAGGCGCAACTAAAAGACAATTTTCGCAATAAGTGTGCCTATATATGGACCAATATTGGTTCATCATTGTATGAAATTCCCTTTAGCGCCATCTTGTGGATGCCTATCACAACCCTTGACCACTACTAATACTACTACTACAACTACTACAGCTTCATCTAGTGTATGTGCAACACCTAACCCTACTACTACTACCACCACCATAACCACCTTAGAGGAGACTCGTGAAAGGCAGGCTACATCTTGGACCGGTCGCCAGGCCAAGGCTGTCCCTTGCGAAGACAGAAAAACGGTACTCGGACGTTTGGTCGCCGGATGTTTGGTCGCCCGGACGTTTGGTCGCCCGGACGTTTGGTCGCCCGGACGTTTGGCCGCCCGGACGTTTGGTCGCCCGGACGTTTGGCCGCCCGGACGTTTGGCCGCCCGGACGTTTGGTCGCCCGGACGTTTGGTCGCCCAGACGTTTGGTCGCCCGGACGTTTGGTCGCCCGGGTGAATATCATTTTGAGAGCTGGTTTCAACAGTAAACTCTCTGTCATGTTGTCAAACGTTCTGCGACCAAACGTCCGGGCAACCAAACCTCCGGGCGACCAAACGTCCGGGCGACCAAACATCCGGGCGACCAAACGTCCTGTCACGCAGAAAACCAACCATTCAAACTGGAAATTAAGACGTGAGGAAAGACGGCCATTTTTCAAACAAGGGACAATGGGTCAAAATGTCAAAATGGATCGGATGCCTCTTGCCTGCAATAGAAGCTAATGAGCTAATATCCCCCAAAAAGTAAAACAATAAATACTTTTAAAAAAAGACCTTTTTACCCGATTCCACTCAATCAATTCCGATCCAATTTCCGTCCCCAACTCCACGGACTCAAAATTTTACCCACGTACCACACTTTGCGAACCACTGATGTGGAAGATATTCCCCCATCCATCACGCATACTTGAACTTGGAACCTCCTGACTCCGAGGCCAAACTGCTGCCCACAACACCACCAAAAAAAATCAATTCACCCAACTATTCCGTCCGTCACCCTTCTCGCTCATTCGGGTAACAGGTGAACCATCTGATTTTGTCTTCCCCGACCAAGCAAGCCTCATTCCAACGCGCACCTCTCCACATTTTCCATCCATCGATAGCACCAACGATCACGTTCAGTCGCCGGGAAGATAGCCAATCACGTTCTGGCGCCAGCAACCTGCCAAAATGTCCCGAAAATAAACGGAGCCATTTAAGGTCACGGTGGGGAGAACATCAAACGGAATTAGCATCGCCGCTGCCGCGCGGCGCACGTTGAAAATGACCTTATCGCGGGCATACGTGGAGAATTAAAAAGGCAGCGCGCTCCGTGCACCTCATCGGCATCCGGTCCAGATGTTGCTACGGTCCATCCCAAAATAATCCCGGGGTACATCCATCGATCGCATTCGTCCTCAGCAGAAGCGCATCTTCTTCTTCTTCTTCTTCTTCTGCTGCTGCCAGTCCTCCTCCGGATGTTCGAGCGCTCAGCAGCCGGCCGCAGCCAAAATTAATCCCGGCGAGCGGCGCGGCGATGGAAGCCGAGGAAGAGGGGGATGGGGGGCGGGTTTGGGGGGGCCAAGCCACGGATGCGGAGAGACGACAGCCATCGGGAGGAGAAGAAAGGGGGAGAGGGAGGAGGGGAGCGAGATGAGACGCGAGTCATGAGACGCCGCGGTCTGGTAGCGCCGCCAGTGGGATGGTTCTGGTACTGCACTCCCAATTTGACTCGAATTCCTCAGCTAAATTTCTTCTCCAAAGAGGAATAATAGTGGTTAATCATGGAGAAGGATTCCTTAAAAAAAGATTAAAATGATAATAGCGTGTGGTGAAATTAAAAGTGAAACGCGAACGGCACTAAAGTTGTCTTTTGTGGACAATTTTTATGACCTTTATAGCACAAAGTGTTTTGCCCCATGTTCATTTGCCCCGCCCACAGACAAAAATTACTAGAAGCATTGATTCATTCATTTTCTGAACCGCTTTATCCACACTAGGGTCGCAGGGGGTGCCGGAGCCTATCCCAGCTGACTTCAGCCACCATGTGTAGGACACCCTGAATTGGTGGCCAGCCAATCACAAGGCACAAGGAGACAAACCGACCATTCATGCTCTCAGTCGTACCTAGAGACAATTTAGCTAACAATTAGCCTAGCATGTATGTTTTTGGAGTGTGGGAGGAAACCCAGGAGTACCCGGAGAAAATCCACGCTGGCCCGGGGAGAACATGCAAACTCCACAGAGGTGGACCAACCTGGATTCGAGCCCAGGACCCCAGAGCCATGAGTCCGAAGCGCTAATCACTCAACCACTGGGCCGCCTAATAGAATCATAATTTTAATAAAAAGTACAAAAACAAAATTGGACCCGTAATGCAAAAATATGCAATCGGGACGTCCCAACTTTTTACGTTTTACGCGTTATAAGGAGATGTTCCCAATCAGAAATCCTGAAATTTTCAGAGGATCGGAATCGGGTTAAAAAAAAAAAAGCTCGGGTTTTTAAAATTGAAACATTTTTTAACTCCTTAGCTGTCAAGGACCGTGTGCGGTCGATTGGTCGCCGGTCTTTTGGTCGGCGTCTTTTGGTCGCCGGTCTTTTGGTCGCGGTCTTTTGGTCGCGGTCTTTTGGTCGCCCCGACCGCGACAACGGGCGACCAAAAGATCGGCGACCAAAAGACCGGCGACCAAAAGACCGGCGACCAATCGACCGGCGACCAATCGACCGTGTACCCCAAGTGTGAGATAGTGAGAACCATGCAACCGATTTTGACTGGGCGGGTCGGCAGCGAATTCTGTTCACTTTCTACGGACGTGAATGAGTTAAGATAATGATAGAGGTCCAATTCATTTAAACTGGCTGCGGATGCTCATCTTTCAGTGCCATTGACGTCCAGCGCCGTCAAAAATAAACAGGTCCGGCCCAAACGGCCCACAAACCCAACGGAGTTGGACAACCCTGACGTCAACAAACACGGGGAAGTCATAAAAATAAAAATAGGCATTGGCGTCCACACTATATGGCGACCGGTACTTTGCGGACGAGCGCTTCCGGGGAGGTTTTATAGCACGGCACGACGAGAGGGGAAATCGATGACAGGCGCGATCCATCACAAAGTCATCAAGGCAGACGGCAATGGGCTCGGCTCGCCTTCTGCTCACCGGAGCGGCGCTCCTGACGACCGATCGTCACTCAATTGACCCGCCGCTTTAATCCAAAAGGTTTTAGGCGGTGGACTTTATTCAAATCTTTCCGTCCATGAATTTTTGGAATCGCGCTGAATACGATGGCAACATTTTTTTTCTTCTTTTTCCATTAAGCCCCCCCCCCCAAATACTAAATATTACTACAAATTTTATTTTTATTTATTTAAATCTGTCGCGGCCTGCAAAGCAGGAGTAAAATTAAAGGAGTGCCAATGGGAGGCCCTTCACAACACCAGTCAAAAGCTGGCACAAAGCCGTTTGTTTTGTGAGCAGGTAAAATTGGTAACTGTCTGTTGCTTAGCAACACACAGGAAGTGGCTTTGTTTACTTGGCACTTGATCTGCTTTCCGCGGAGTAGCCGCACAGTCACGCCGTGAACTATTAATGTTTTTTTGTCCGCCCCATTAGCGTGAGTGAAACACGCCAACTGTTTGTACGGGAACAACGAGAATTTGGAGTCAAAATTACTCTCTACATAATGGGATTTTACCAAAACATTCATGGTTGATGGCGTGAAGCGTCCAATCCAATTTGATAGACAGGACAACGTTTTGTTGACACGAAGGTCGCTAGGGCTTCTACTACTACTACAACAAATACTACGACGACTAAGACCACACTACTACTACTACTACTACAACAAATACCACGACGACTAAGACCACACTACTACTACTACAACAAATACTACGACGACTAAGACCACACTACTACTACTACTACAACAAATACTACGACGACTAAGACCACACTACTACTACAACAAATACTACGACGACTAAGACCACACTACTACTACTACAACAAATACTACGACGACTAAGACCACACTACTACTACTACTACTACAAATACTACGACGACTAAGACCACACTACTACAAATACTACGACGACTAAGACCACACTACTACTACTACGACGACTAAGACCACACTACTACGACGACGACGACTGAGACCACACTACTACTACGACGACGACTAAGACCACACTACTACTACGACGACGACTGAGACCATACTACTACTACGACGACTAAGACCACACTACTACTACTACTAGTACTACGACGACTAAGACCACACTACTACGACGACTAAGACCACACTACTACTACTACTAGTACTACGACGACTAAGACCACACTACTACTACGACGACGACTGAGACCATACTACTACTACGACGACTAAGACCACACTACTACTACTGAGACCACACTACTACTACTACTGAGACCACACTACTACTACTGAGACCACACTACTACTACTACTACTACTACTGAGACCACACTACTCCTACTACTAAGACCACACTACTCCAACCACTGAGACCACACTACTCCTACTACTGAGACCACACTACTCCTACTACTAAGACCACACTACTCCTACTACTAAGACCACACTACTCCTACTACTAAGACCACACTACTCCTACTACTACTACTACTAAGACCACATTACTACTACTACTACTACTACCACTACTAAGACCACACTACTACTACTACAACCACCACTAAGACCACACTACTACTACTGCTACTACGACTACTACTACGACTACAACCACCCTCTCGGCCCCCAAAATGTATTGGCTTCCAATAGGGCAGCACATGAGTAATGTGTTCTGTCAAAGTAGGACTTTAGTTGTGGTGGTCTCCCAAAGGAACACAGCAGGAGCTTCCCTTCCATTTCTATTGGGATTTACACAAATACGACAGTAGCAAGTGAACCTACCGTGAACTCCGCCATTGTTACGTTCTTTCCTCACAAGTGTGAGCGTCCCCGTCCCTTAAGGCCGTCCCCCCTCCGGATTTGCATATTCCGCTCTTCATTTAACAGCCACCGTTTTTATCATTAATGTTGCTTTTAACTCCTTTTTATATATAAATCCGTATGTAGAATTGAGGTCTGACCGTTTTTTTCCTCCTTCACTGTAGCTTTTTTCATGCATTCTAATTTGTTTTTCATTCACGACAAGAGTGAATCTACAAAAGCGCATTGGCATAAATATTAAATTAAAATTGGGATAATTTGGAGTTAGTCCAGTCGAGTTATGTGCTTTTTAAGTTCTTTTTCACAGCAGTCACGCAAAACAATAAACAGTGGGACATTTAAGTAGAGTAAAGGGGTAAAAGTTTGTTGTTTTTAATAATCAAGAAAAGGAAGGACTAATGTTTTTAGTTGAAACTATTACTACTGTAATAATTGTGATTTAAAAAAATCAAAATATCATTTGTGGCATCTGAGGAAGTCTTTTTTTTTTTTTTACACAGTGCACTTTTCATTACATTTTTTTTGTTGGAATGTGAGTATCATCATGGCACAGATGCCAGTCAGAAATTCCGTGTTTTATGCCAACTAATAATTTAGCGAGTTAGTTATTTGGCAAAGAAGACACGCTTTAGAAGCCAAAAGTGGGGATTCCTCCGTTAAGTTTCCTAAATTACGTTCAACTTAAATGCACATCTACACAGCCTGATGTTTAGCCAAAAAAAAAAAAAGTTAAAAAATGAATTTGGTTACAAGAAGGCATCTGGTTTAGTCATTGCGTGTGTGTTTTTAGGTTTGTGTAAATAAAACTGCGATGCTTTTAAGCTAACAATAGTAACAGAGCAGAGTAATATTTGTAAACAGAGCATTTCTTGAAAGGAGGGTACCAGCATACAAATATGATTTATCTTTTTTTTTTACTGAAGTAAAACATGAGCATCAGCAAAACATAAACACACAACAACAACAACAAACATTTCTTTTCAAACAAATTCTCTTTCCTGTACTTATCAAACTGAACTATGTTCTTGCCAAATTCCTCCCGTTTTCTAGTCGAATTTTACACTTTAGTCCGTCAATCCCGAAAAATCACCAGAGTCGGTCGTCTAGGGTTGCCGTAGCAACGGCAGCAAGCCAATTATCCTTAAAACAAACCCGAGCAAATTGGGATCGGCGAGCCTACGAGCTGCTACGGCGAGGTCAAATGACAACACGCTGTTTTCCAAAGGACACATTCGTCTGACTACACCGTGGTTGGGGGGAGTTTAAACATACGGGCCCGTTAAGGGGGTCCGACGGGCACTCTGTAGCTCATTCACACTGCACGCACAGAATCAAATTTGTGAGTTAAATCAAATTGAATTGAATACTTTTATTGTCATTATACAAGTATAATGAGATTAAAAGCTTCACCACCAAGTGCACCAATAAAAACAACAAACATACAAATAATCAATAAATAATCAGTAAACAAGTCATAAATCATAAATAAGTAGTCAACACATGTACATAGATAGATACATATATACACATATGTGTATGTTTATGTATATTTATATATATATATGTATGTATATGTATATAGAGAGATTTCAGCAATTTTATTAATTAATTAATTTATTTATTTATTAACTTATTTATTACCTATTTATTTATGTCTAAAATGTATTTTACTGTGTCTGTATTATCACCCTCTTGCTACTGTGACAATGAAATTTCCCGAATACGGGATGAATAAAGTTATCTAATCTAATCTAATCTAACAAGATCTTGTGTGATCAAATGAGTGCATTATTGCACTTTAATCAATTTCCTATCCGCAATCACATTTGTTTTTTCGCCTTAAAATGCCCCAAAACCAACAAACAGTCACCTGGAAATGCCTACAAATCTGCAAAAAGCGACTTGCGAACCCCAAAATTCCCCCCAAAATCAATCGGAAACTATTTAGAATTTCCTTAAAGTGACCTTTAAGTACCCTAAAATGACAAGGAAGTGACGCAAAATTAACTCAATGCCTGCCATTGACAACGACAGACAGACTTTAACGACCAATCAGTTCGTTTGTTCGTTCACCCCTCCCAGTCAAAATGGACGGGATGTCAAAAATAAAATAAATAAAATGAGGTCTCGTTGTCCTGAACGTGGCCCGCCGACCAAACTGAGTTTGACACCCGGTCACTAAAGCCTTTTTTGCTAATTAGTTGCAACATGCCCACTTTATTTCCCAGAAGGCCGAGGGTGAAGTTCAACGGTGGCGCCGCGTCCTTTCGCTAACTTGAATCCACCGGCGTCTAAAGTGTAAACAAGCCTGTGGCGAGGCTGCGGGTGCGCGTGCAAACACACACATACACGGCACACACCGAGGACAGAAATGTGCGTGAAAATACACCCGCAAATACTGCATTAAAAATGTGGAAACCTTCAGGGGGCATTTACAAATGTCCTTATTTTTTTAAGCCAAACCATTTTTCCCCTCTCAATAAAACTAAAAGCAACAACAGTCCAACAAATCGTCTGTAGTTTACCAGACTACTAAATACGCATTCTACAGTAAGATCTCAGCTTTTGCTGTTTTTTTTAAAACAATTAGCTCTCATTTTGACGTCTTTTTTTTAAACAATTAGCTCTCATTTTGACGTCTTTTTTTTTAAAAACAATTAGCTCTCATTTTAACGTCTTTTTTTAACAATTAACTCTCATTTTGACGCCTTTTTTTAACTTAAAATTGGCAAAAATAAGCCGTGAATTCAAGTCACGCGCTCCCTTGTGAGTATTACTGAAAATCACAATTGATTCCAACCAAAAATGCGCATAAATCTGAGCCGAAAGAGCGCACACAAAAGCGGAAAGTCGATGACGCACTGTTTTTTTTTTGTCGTTTGTCAAAACTTTTCACTCAATCGTTGAATCGTTTCGGCGAAAGCGGCATCACTGAGGCTTTGTTGGGTTTTTTTAAACTGAATGGAAGGATGAAGCTGACAAAAAATAGTTTGATTTTATTGGCGTGCTTTTCTGGGAAAAAAGGAGCAGGCGATGGACAGCTTTTTTGTGCGTCACGGCTTGTCTTTTTAACTGAAAATGAGCAATGATTTTGTCTATTTAGACTCAAATTGCGTGAAAATCTGAAGAAATAACAATAGAAGAACATGAAAAAAATGGATGAAGCCATTTGATTTCTGCTCACTTCTGCTATAAAGTTGGATATTTGTAAAAATATGTTTTTTTAAGCCAAAAGACAAAAACGAGGATTTCATACTGGTGAAAAATACGGAGATTAGACAGAGAGGGTTTTAAAAGTATTTTCTTTACGTTCAGACGGACGGAACCACTCCCCCCCCCCAAAAAAAGGGGGTCCAAACCCCCATTTCAATGACTTGTGAGTGTCCTCTGCTGGTGAGAATCATTAAACGCATAAATGGAGCGAGTGCCCCGCTTTCCAAATCAATATTCATCTAATAACGCTTCCCTAAATACAGCACTCCAAAGCAGAAATTGGGATAAATAAAAGTCATCATTTGTGCTGACGTCAAAGTCTGCGTCGACCAGACAAAAAGTGCCCAAAACAAAACAACACTACTAAAACAAAACTAATGACATCGTCTTCCTCCGTCTCTTTCCAATTTATCGCAGCCACAAATGATGAGATTAATCAAAATGAACACATATATACATACATATGTATATATATGTGTGTGTGTGTATGTGTGTATACATACATACATACATATATATATACATATATATATATATATATATATATATATATATATATATATATATATATATATATATATATATATATATGTGTATATATATATATATATATACACACACACACATATATATATATATGTATGTATGTATGTATGTATGTATGTATGTATGTATGTATGTATGTGTGTGTACATGTGTGTATGTATATATACACATACATACACACACACATATACACATACATATATACACATATACACACATACATACACACACACACACACACACACACACACATACACACACACACACACTCATACACATACACACACACACACACACACATACACACACACACATACACACACACATACACACACACATACACACACACATACACACACACATATACACACATACACACACACATATACACACATTCACACACACATATACACACATATACACACATTCACACACACATATACACACACATATATACACACACCTACATAACATATACATACATTCAATCATTCATTCAGTTCCCGAACTGCTTATCCTCGCAAGGGTCGTGAAGTGGGGGTGCTGGAGCCTATCTCAGCTAACTACAGATACGACCCCAGAACTGTGAGGCCAACATGCAAACCACTTCCATACCGCTTTGCCCTATGTAGTACATCCATAATTACTCAATACATTACAACACTACTTCCCTCAGTACTTTACATTAAGTTAATAGCCATTTGGAAAGCACAAGACACGCACGGCCATCCCAGCTGCGTCGACCCAATTCAGTCGGACCTCGGCCTGGCGGTCTCAGATTCTGGGCTCGATCCCTCGGGCCGAGCCGCGACGCTTGGATTTATTTCTTTTTTTTTTGTGGCAAAATCAAATCATAGCTGGTGGGTTATTAATACCGGGAGAGGGACGGAGTGTTCCGCACTGATTCTCTTGGGGTGAGTCGCCTTCACCGGAGTGAAAGGAGGAGGCGGGAGGGGTGAGGAAAGGGGAAAGGTGGCCTCCCTTCTCTCCCATCTGTCCATCTACCAGGCCTTGGAAAGATATGAAAAGCCGTTTGAACCTTAAGCTCACATCCTTGATATCCAGCTCAATGTTCATTGGCTGCTGCCTGACGTCCTCGCGACTAAGACAAACAGACGATTGGTCGTTGGTCTCCTGCCTGCATTGTTGGAATAAATGACAACTATGTCATCCTTTTCCAGATTGATGATCAACTATGTGCCCACGGCCAATTTGTCATGGAGAGTCATTGCAGATGGTGAATTCAATTGAATTTAATGCTTTTATGTACAATGGGATTTAAAGCTACACCATGAAGTGCACAAATAGTTCATCAATAAATAATAATAATAAATAAATGCTACAAATCCTGGCTATTTTGACATCTAAAGAACACTTAACAACATTTCTTGAGGGGGAAAGTGGCTATTTTTGCTCATTTCAAAACTGAAACATTAGCTTTTTTTAATAGTCAATCAATACAATAAGAAGAAAAACCCAAATAAAAAGAATTTAAATGGTATATCTACATACACATACTAACTACTGTACTGCACAATTTTGATGACCAGAATAGAAAGGCAAGATCCTTTTTAAATGAAAGGCCTGAATCTGAATAACAAAAACCCCAAATAGCCAAGATTGTATTTATAATAGTGTGTGAACATTTTCATAACAAAGAGACAGGTGGCTCTTTTGCCTGAATTTACGTGGAATTAAACCTCATCTACAAAAAAACGGCGGAAAGCCCTCCGACCGTAGTTGGGCCACCCCTCTTTTGCGTCCAATTTTGCCATGTTAAAATGAATTCTTTTATCCGTCTCCGACGTACAGATAAGCATCGGCAGTGTTAAAAATATCCCGGGTGGCGTAACATTCTCGCTCTCGCTCTCGCCGGCTCCTTCGCACCATCTCCATCTGTAGCGTACTGGTGGAATGTATACATTCAGCCAATCGGAGTGCAGGAGACAAAGGACAACCAATTGTAGCTATGGGCAATTTAGCATGTTCGACCAGCTAGCTTCAACCAGAATACCCAAAGAAAACCCACACAAGACCAGGGAGACTAACACACAAACTCCACACATTGAGGACCGACCTGGGATCGAACCCGCGAGCCCAGAACTGCGAGGCCGACGCGCTAACCACTTGACCGGCAGTGAAATATAATGAATTGCAAATATTTGAGATCGGACTATATGGGGGGAAATGATTGGGATCCTTTTCTGTCAAGTCATGTGTTTTTTGATTGGATACACAAGTTTTAGCCTTGACACTCGTAGATTTATTTTATATTTAGCGCCTTAATCATAATCGGTCCATTTCCGCAAGGCCGGCGTTAGATTGCGTGAAACATACGACACACACACACGAGCTGTTGTGCTCAAGGACATCAAAGTAGCATTTTGGCAAAGAAAAACTTCATTTAAGTCCCCGATTTGGCCTAATATAAATATTCTAGTTCATTTAGTCAATGGGTTTGGAGGTGTTGTATTTTTTTTAAATGTTATATAATCATAAGAAGGGTTGTCAATAGTACTGAAAAGTACTCAGAGGGAAATTTTGTATATTTTGACGGCAAAACAGAATTTTAGCTGTTAGCTAATTGGCGGCCATTTACGGCGCCAGACGTCCAATTCATTGTGACTGGGAGGGGCTGTCAAAAATAATGACCACTGATGGAGAAATTGAAAGAGTTGATATCAAATTTTGAGGGATGGAAAATGATAAAGCATTTTTTGGGAGTAGGGAAATCGTATTTACCGGACTATAAGTCACACTTTTTCATATTTGGGTTGGGCCTGCGACTTAAATATTCATTTTTTTTAACCTGACCACCGACAGCCTGTTATGTTTTTTTAGGTTATGCCTGTTATGTTGGTATATTTTATTTTTTTAGGATTTAGTTATCTGACAAACTGTTATGTAAACAAATGCCCATTTAGACAGTTAATCATTTTATGATTGTGACTTGGTTTCTGATCAAATAAAAAATTCCCCTCCCAAAAGTGCAACTTATATACAATACTTCTTCATTGGGAATTCTTTAGCTAGCGCGACTTATACTCAGGTGCGACTTGGTCGGAAAAATACGGCATTTTGCGGAATTTTGCTTTTCCTGAATTTCCTGAGCCGATCCAGGATGGCGAGGTCACGCTAGAAGAAGATCACCGATGTCGTGATGAGGCCATTCCCAAAGACGTCGCCAGGGAGGAGAAAATGTAGCGGTGTGAGAAAGATATGCATTAGCATTTAACCCCTTGTTGCGCCGCAGGCCTGTCAACAGCTCCAAGTGGATAATCAATCAGATGGAGGCGAGCGTCGCAAACAGCTCGGGAAGGCAAATCCTCGCCCGGCTCCAAAAATAACCGGGCCGCGTGTTTGATTTGCGCTTTTCTGGTGTCCCAGAAAACAAGACGCTGTCGGAATGTTGCTTTCATGCTGCAGTAGAGGAAACATCTTCGCCGCCGTCCACACTAAAACGTACTTTTATGTCGCGTTTGCACGCATCAGACAAAACAACGGGAATTGTCGTTATTGAGTGACAGTCAAGAAGGAAGTTGGTGTCAACGTGGTTGCAGTTGTGTGAAGGTTGAAGGGCTTCAAAGTTTACACGTAAAGTACACCATGTATTTCTTTTCCTGGCTTTAATATTTGTCAACCAAATGACACATGAAATGAGTTGCAAAATGTTTTCCCCGTTCTGAAAATTCCTCACTTTGCGCAAAACTATTCAAGTCAACAACACGTTCCAAATAGTTTCTTTTGTAATTGTTCTGATCAACTTGGGAGCTATTTTTTTGGGAAATATTTTTTCTAAATTTCCCATGACAGAGCTTCCAAATTATGATTATACATATTTCACCTGAGTACCAATCCGAAACTATGGCAATTTAGGAAAGCAGATTCAAATGAAAAATAATTCCATCCTTCAGACATTAGCAAGAGTGGAAATTCATCCGTCACTTCGCTTAAAATTGCTACATTTTCAAAAACGATACGTCGATTTTCGCCCGAAATCGCTTGGGGGAACCTAAACCTGACCCTCCCACCCCATTGACGGCAACAGACGTCCAATCCAAGCGAGCAATCATTGCCGAATTGGCCATCCACGGCACCGAAACGGACTCAGTGTTGGCGAGCGAGTTTTTCATTTTATTTCTTTTTTTTTCCATTCTGGCAGTGTTTGTTTGTTACATTTGGGATTTCTCTGCTTCAAGCCACATTAACTACAGCAAAAACAATCAATAAGAGCCAATCCCTTGGCTAATTACACATCTTTACGAGTCTGGCAGTCCATCTTTCCACACAAAAAAAAAGTCAGTCAGTGTCTGTTCAACCCCCCCAAAAAATACCATCATATTCATCCATCCACCCGAAGGCAGGGACACGCCCCCTCCGGACTCCGCTCCCCACAAACGCGGTTCCTACTACTACAATTACTACTACTACTACTGGATCCGGGGTCCTGGAACCCACGGAGAAAGACCCAGTTAGCATCCGTTCTTTTTGCTTTAAACTCCCCCCAAAAGGCGGAAATGAGCCCAAAAAAATCGCACACATCACGTCAATTGGAGTAAATATACGCGGTGGCTAGCGGCTGGCTTACCTTGTTTGACACATTTGAAGCGAACCGGGTCCTTGCAGTGCTTAATGACGGCCAGCGCGTCCCGGCTGGTGAGGCCGGCCACGGGCATGTCGTTGACCTCCAGCAGCAGCTCGTCTTCGGCCAGCTTGCCGCTGTGGACGAGCCCCTTGGCCGTTTTCACCTCGCCCAAGTAGGGGAACTGGCCCAGCTCGGCGCCCCCCTTCAGCTCGAAGCCCAGGTCGCCGTCCTTGCCGCGGCCGAGGACCGCTTCGTGGACTTTGTTGGTCCAGTGGTTCTTTTTCTTCAGGCTTTTCGACATGGTTGCGAGGGGCGGGCGGGGTGGGGGGACTCGGTTGCTTTCTCGCTGGCTCGCTTGACTGGCTACCAGCGACACCGGCGCCTCATGGCCGCCTCAGCGCGACTCGCCGCAGCTGGGCGAGATGGCCTAATCACGGCTGCAGCTGCGTCCGCTGCGCGAGGCGACGAGTCGACCGAGAGAGAGAGAGAGAGAGAGAGGGAGGAAAAAAAGAGAGTGAGAGAGAGAGGGAGAAAGAGAGAGAGAGAGAGGCCGCCGCACGTCACGCCGATTCGGGCTGGCGAGAGGGGGGAAAAACGACTCCACGGTCCACTTACAAGCACAAGACGCAGGAGACAAACACTGGAGCGTAACCCGGATGTGAAAGCCGAAGGAGGGGAGAGATGAATGGTTCTGGTTCGGTCGTCGGAAGAGGGGAGGGGAGGGGAGTGGAGCGGAGGGATGAGGAGCCGAACGGAGCCGAGCCGAGCCGAAAAAAGCCGAGGGGAGGGGATATAGAACACTCCCACCGTTCGGATTGCCAGGGGCGCCTCTTCCACTCCGGCCCCGAAGGGGTGGGGGGGAACCCAAAAAAAACACCACTTTTGGGTTTTTTTTTTTTACATTGTTTTTCTGATCACCAAATTCTTTTGTCATATTCACTTATTATTGATGCCTATTGAAAAGTTGACACTTAAGACCCACATGACAAGGGACTATTTTTTTGGTCATTAAAAAAAATGCAATAATTATTTATTTTGAACAATCTGCTTATCTTCACAAGAGTCGCAGGGGGGCGCTGGAGCCTAACCCAGACAATTGTGATGTTATTATTAATCATTGTTGTTGTTTTTTCCCATATTTCTAATTCCATATTTTTAAATACATGTAATGAGAATGATTAAGAAATAAAATATACACTTTATTATAAATATGCATACAATATACATGTGGTTGCCAGTCATTAGCGGACAATTGCGATTTTTTTATTATTAATCATTGCTTCCCGACAGTGCTTGTCATGTTTACTCGAGCTCTATTTACACAACAAATTCCAACGTCAACATCAGGATGCACACCAAAATAGCAAAGCCTTTTGTAGGCATGACTTTTTAATGGCGACCTCTCTTGTGTGGCCTAAGTAAGGGTTGCATGTAATATTTATTGCACGGGCCAAGAGATGCAATCCATTTTTTTTCCTATTTGGGTGTTAACCTTAATATCAGCTTTCTCGCACGTTTTTACTCAAATGGTTGAAATTAGCAATCAATGATGCAATTATGGAGCGAGTGGTTAGCGCGTTGGCCTCACAGCTCTGGGGTCCTGGGTTCAAATCCAGGTTGGTCCTCTTGTGTGGAGTTTGAATGTTCTTCCCGGGCCTGCGTGGGTTTTCTCTGGGTACTCCGATTTCCTCCCACACTCCAAAAACATGCATGATGGGCTGATTGGATACTCTAAATTGCCCCTAGGTGAATGGTTGTTTGTCTCCTTGTGCCCTGCGATTGGCTGCCCACCAATGACGGAGCTCCTTTCATTCCGTGAAGATTCGAACGATAACATGAGATCAGAAGATGAGAAGCAATCAGCTGTCGGAGCTCAAACATGCCGCGTCTAAATTTGGAGTCGCTTCGAACCGTTCGCTGGCATTTTTTTGACAGGACGCACAGCAGACAGCCAGTTTAAAGTGTTGGGGCGACCAGTCTCAAACACATGTAGAAATCAGCAATTCTAGTACTTCATCAGTCGTTTAAATGACATCAGCATGTTGTTTAGTGCATTGTGGGATTCAGGAAGTGTGGATATTAAAGGCATTGTGGTATTGGTCCTTGTTAAAATGGACTAGAAATTTGGTACACGGTCGATTGGTCGCCGGTCTTTTGGTCGCCGATCTTTTGGTCGCCAGTCTTTTGGTCGCCCGGAAGGTAAGTGATAATTACCATTTAAATCGTTGTTCAAATTCCCTAAATACAAACTGTGAATGACTATTTAGTGATCCTTAATGCCCTAGTAATTATTAGGCTAAAGAAAAGCTCAAAATTTCCCGGACTTTTATTGTTTTTTGTTGGAGAACTTGTTAAGACCCTGACTGACTTGACTAGCTTCTTAAAGGGACAACGCATGTACATACAAACTCTTCTACACTCACACGTTCGCTCAGTGAAACTGCTCATGGCCATTGTTGGCTTTTATTGATGCGTAGACCGTGTTGTCTTGTTTTACCTTGTTTTGTCGCCGGTCTTTTGGTCGCCCGTTGTTGCGGTCAGGGCGACCAAAAGAACGGCGACCAAAAGACCGGCGACCAATCGACCGCACACGAGAAATTTCCGGTTGAGCATAAGGTGGACTGCAAAAGCCCCTTCTTGCAAGTTTTTTAATATTGCTTTGTGTCATCTTTGGAAAGTAATGAGTTTGGCCGTCTGCTCACACAGCAGGGGAATCGCAAATAGAGCTTACACAGATTTAGCGCCTAGTTTCGTGCACCCGCACGCTTGCCCAGGGGTGCACGCCCAAGTTGTTTTCTGCTGTGGCTTCTCTGTCACATAGAAAAACTGTGGGTTAGGGTTGGAAAAAGCCAATAAAGGCAGTAAATATATATATATATACATATATATATATATATATATATATATATATATATATATATAAAAAAAAATTTTTTTTTTAAATGTATCAGAATTTCATCACTATAAGGCGCACCTTCAATGAAAGGCCTACCGTAAAATTTGTTTCAGATATAAAGTGCAAAGATTATAAGACACAGTCGTAATAGTGGTGGTGGTGGTGGTAGTAGGGATTTTTATACATCCACTAGGTGGCGCTGTAGTAGTAGTAATGGAAGTAGTGGTTGTTTTATATCAACTAGATGGTGCTAAAGGGAATTTCATACAAGGATTACCCGATATTCTTTCATAGCACTGCCGGCTTTTCAGAAAATTACTTTAGCTTATAGTGCGGAAAATACGGTACTTATTTTTAAGTATGGACTCGTTAGCTGCCATTGACAGTAATAGACATCCAATCCATTCAGATATGGAAGGCTGGCAGTTCAAAATTGGGTAGGTAGAGGTTTTGGGTAGTTTTTTTTCTTTTTCTTAATCCTGTTTTCCTAAAGTGTCTTAATATTTGCCATACATGATAAGTGAGGCCTTTTTTGGGAGTGCTTGAAGTCAAAGCCTTTTTTTCTGAGGCCAGTAGCTCTGTGAAGCGCATCATTATCATCATCCTTTTCTTCTTCTTAAATCGTACCTTGGCTTTGAGAAAAGTCATACGCACACGTTTTGATCTGCCTGGCAGGAATTATAGGATTAGCATAATGATTGTGCATTTAGCTTTATACATAACACAATGCTGCCCTAAAAATAGGCCCCTTTTTTAATGCCTGATCACTGCACTTAAACCAAGGCCACATGCCAGACCCAACTGGTACCACCGTGACCCGTTTCTTTGATTATTTTCTCTTACCTGGGACATATGGAAAAATAAATGGACCAATTGTCAACTCATTAATCCTATGCAGAGGATAAAGTAACACAGTTGTCTTTTAATTAATTAGCAGAGACTATTTACTAACCCTCATCTAAGTGTGCATTGCTGGAATTCATAACAAGGGAGTGGTATTTCCTTATGTAAATGTGTGGCATTTTATAATGGTAAATTGTTATGTTTTATTGTGCCACTGGAGGGAGACATTGTGTCATTCGTTAATTGTGTAAACGTTATAATTTTCAATGTACAAAAAATGAAAAGGCATTTTCAATATTCACTTGTCGCAGTTTGGTTTACTTGGGTTTTGGGTTGGGGGCTAAACTGATTGGATTAAAGATGCTGTTACCATGACAACCAGGGGCAGAATAAGCCCTTGTCACGCAGCCAAAATAACATATCTTTGAGTGGTAATCAAACTTTATTTAATTAACTAATATGTTAACTGAAAAATGTTATACAGTGTATTTTACAGGGGATAAAGACCTTTTAAAAAATGGGGTACATTAAATATAGTGTAATTAACCTTTAAAAGTTAATGCTTTCTGAAGGAATACTTTTTAAAGTGCAGGGCCTTTTTAATTGCTATTAAATATATATTTTTTAAAAATCTTGCACTTTAAACCTACTATTTTATGACTACCATTACCCAAAGTATTCCAATCAATTTTACCTTGTTAGCAAGGTTTTATTAACTGCGGCCAAAATGGGCTCAGTAAGCTCATGGTTTATTTTTTTTTCTGATTGCCATGGACTTTTATTGTTTAAGGTCAGACTTGAGGCCCCAAGTGGAAAATGTCCAACGAGCCAGACAGACTTGCCATTGTTTCATTGTCTGATGTGAATTTGGGCATTCAGCCTCTTATGAAAGACCAGCAAAAAAATACAAAATCATGATTGATTGAATCTTTCGCCACTTGGATTAAAGGGGGAAACAAAACTAATTTAAATGAACATTTTGGGGGGGGGAGTGGTTAATTCCGTTACGGCACATTCATTAAATGGCCATAACATTACGTTTTCATTTTAAATGTATTAAAAATACGCTGCAAAGCAATCATTTATACAGTTATAAACAAAACGAGCTGTTGCAAACCATTTGCAGCAGTCCTTTAAAACTAAGCAAAAACGGGAGAGATCCAAAAGGTAACTGAGGGGTTTCCAGCAGTCTTACAGACCTGAGCTCTAGCACCCCACTGCTGCTGGTTTTCCATCACCCAAATGAAAAAAAAAAAAAACGATGCAAAAAAATAAACAAAAACTGTCATTGTAACCCCAAACGGATGAACACTTGGAAATCCCAGCATCCTCGAACGCAACTCGATTAACCTGAAATGCTCCCTTGGCCTATTTTTTTCCAAGTAACCCCTGTAATTACCACTAAGCAGCTCAAGTAAATAGTTCTTCGGGCAAAAAAAATCAAAGTGAAGCATTGGTTGCATAAGCTGCCACGGTTTCACCCCGGCAGCTCTTTTATTAGCAAAAAAAAATATCACGGCCATTAGTCCACAGATGCGTTTTTCCCCCCTAACCGATGGAAAACCGAAGGCTGGGAGTGTGTGTGTGTCGGGAGTGGGGGGGGGGAGATATGTAACGTGAAACCATTCCAGATATGTGGGTTGCCAAACCCGTGCGCCTCTCCGCTTGTGTGCTACAAAGACAATCCACTCATCCTTCCTTCCTTTCAAAGTGCCTTCCTTCAATGGGAAATAAATGTTGCTTGTCGTTAGCATCTTTTTTTGGCCGCTTAGAAAAATACAACTTTGAAAGAGGAGGATGACACGTAGAGGAATAAAGTCCCTTTTGTTTTGAGATTGTGCAGACTCACGCGTTCGCTCGCTCGCTCGCTGGTGAACACGGCGGGCGGCCTCTCTCTTTCGCACGTTCACAGGCTTTTGGTCTCGGAACGCACATGCAAACGGGCTGAAAGGGTTAAAATTGCTCTCACAGTATTCAATGGGAATTTGGCCTGTGGAATGAATTGGTCCAACTTGGAAAAAGAAAACAAGAAAAAGTCTAAAAAGAAAATGGAATGCAAGTTAGATGGTCACATCTAGTACATGAGGCTAACATCTAAGTCAACTGAAAGCAAACCAAGGCGTGCTGAAAGGAAACCAAAAAGCTAGTATCCTCCTATTCATATATATATATAAAATAAAATAAAAATAAAAATAAAATAAAAATGGGTCAAAGGAGCACATTTTTTAAAAAGGTTGAAAAACCCCAGCCATAGACAGTTGTACAAATATTTTACACAAAAATGTTTCTCGTTTTACACGCCGCCGTTAAATCTTTGAGAGATGAACATAAGTTAATAAGACGTCAAATGTGACATTTGTCAGCGGGGGTCTGCCAAGGCCAGACGCTCGTCGACTTGGGTCACCCGGCCGAGCTGCCTGCAATGATAACGCCGTCGTCTGGTTAGTTAGACGCTATTAACTTAGTATTAGGTACAAAGAAATCAAATCTTAAATTAGACAAAAATGTCATTGAGAGGGACGACATTCACAAGTGTTTAATCGGTCGGTGAATTGGGGAAATAAAAATATGTATACTTATTTAGTTTAAAAAAAGAAAAAAGTACCGTATTTTCACGACTATAAGGCGCACCGCATTATAAGGCGCACCCTCAATGAATGACACTTTCCCCCCCCCATATATAAAGCACACTGGATTATAAGGCGCCCTGTCTATTTTGGAGAAAATTTAAGATTTGTAGGTGCGCCTTATAGTTGTGAAAATACGGTAATTGCCCCAAATTTGCAAGGTAGAAAAAAAATGTTTACCCTATTTTTCAGACTATAAGGCGCACCTGCCAAAGAATACACAACACAGTAACAATAGTCAAATGGAGACCAGCAGGCTAAATAGGGATTTGTTAACTCAAGATTTTCAGATAACTATAGCTATTTAAAAAATAAATAATAACAGGCTATCGGTGGTTAGAGCGAGAAAATAAACATGTTTAAGTTGAGGCAAACTATGGTTAAAAAAAAGTGAGCCTATAGTCCGGAAAATACGGTAAAATTCATACGAGAATATGCACGAATGTTGATTTTTTTTTTAAATCAATTATTCCTCGCACCATGTGAATGTTTCCAATGATGCAGTGCTGTCATATTTTAGAATCTCTATATAAATCTACCAAAAATATAGTCTATGTCCTTTAAAAAAGGAGCTAAGCAGATGAAAATGATTCCAATGTTAACTCTTCAGATAATAATGTTTTTTTTGTGGACACTCGCTCACCTTCAGAAAAGGCCGCAGTCCTTCAGGTTGTTTTTGATGATGACGTCGGTGACGGCGTCGAACACAAACTGCACATTCTTGGTGTCAGTGGCGCAGGTGAAGTGGGTGTAGATCTCCTTGGTCTCCTTCCTCTTGTTCAGGTCTTCAAACTGACACTGGATGTAGGCCGCCGCTTCCTCGTAAGTGTTGGAGCCTGCGGGGGGTGCCGGTGATCTTTCAAGCCTCATTTACGGTCACGGGCTCGAACGCGCGCGGGGGGATTTTATTTCGTCACCTGCATATTCTGGGTAGCAAATGGTGAGGGGGCTCTTTTTGATCTTCTCCTCAAACAGGTCCTTCTTGTTGAGGAAGAGGATGATGGAGGTGTCGGTGAACCACTTGTTGTTGCAGATGGAGTCGAAGAGCTTCATGCTCTCGTGCATTCGGTTCTGAGAAGGAGCCCAGGTTGAATGAGCAAGTTCTTTTTCTTTGCTTTGGGCTTTTTCTTTTCTCTTACCATTTCCTCGTCTTCGGCCAACACCAGGTCGTAGTCGCTGAGAGCCACGCAGAAGATGATGGCGGTGACGCCCTCGAAGCAGTGGATCCACTTCTTCCTCTCGGACCTCTGGCCGCCGACGTCGAACATTCTGGACGGATCAATCCATTTAAAATGCATTCACGTTATTTCTTGTCCACTGCAAATGGTGTGGGGCCAACACTAACTAATACTACAGTTACAGGTCATAGTGGGAAACACAAAATACTGTCCCATCGGCCGCAAACTTATAGAGACATCTGTCCTATATGATTGTAGTGAAAAAAAAAAAAAAATCAGCTCTCGATTTAAAAAGTGAATTCATTTTTTTCTGAAAACTAAAAAAGGGGGCGGCCCGGTAGAGCGAGTCGGTCTCACAGCTCTAGGTTCAAATCCAGGTCATGTCCACCTGTGTGGAGTTTGCCTGTTCTCGGGCCTGCGTGGGTTTCCTCCGGGTAATCTGGTTTCCTCCCACATTCCAAAAACATTTTGATTGGACACTCTAAATTGCCCCTAGGTATGATTGGCTGTCCGTCTCCTAGTGCCCTGCGATCGGCTGGCCACCGATTCAGGGTGTCCCCTGCCTCCGGCCCGGCCGGAGTCAGCTGGGATAAGCTCCAGCACCCCCACGAGCCTAATGAGGATAAAGCGGTTCCAAAAATGAGATGAGAACGAAAAAAAAGGTGACGTGAACTTGAAACCACCCACTTAAAGTGGAGCTCCTTGAAGGTGAAATGTGTCTCCACGATGCCGGTGGTCTTCACTCGGGTCCTCAGCACGTCCTGCTGGGTGGGCACGTAAGCGCCGTGTGATATTCTGTCCAGGTCATTCAGATAGCTGTCGAGGGAATTTTTTTTAAAATAAAACAGTTACTAGCTTGAAAGTGGGCGTCGCCCCGCTCTGGAGACACGCCACGTCGTACGACGACTCACTAGGCCGCAGAGTCGTTGAGTTGATACTCTCGGGAGCGGCTGAAGCACGCCTGCACTCCCGCGTCCTTCCACAGCCGCTGGATGACCCCGGCCAGCTCGCCGGTCATGAAGCCCTCCTCGGCCGAGCCCGCCAACACGAACAGCTGCCGCGCGTCATCCTGATCCCCAGAAAGAAAAAAAATCGTATTGCACGTAAGTAAATCCTGGCGTGGCTTTTCATGTAAACTTTCGAGGTAAAAAAAGGAGGTGGAAAACTTGCCTGGCCGTGGCTAAGTTTAGCTGTGAGTCATTTTTTGTCAAGACAGAGTCAAACTTAGTATCCAACTTGAATGTACACTTTGAATTAGTGATGTCCCAATTAGATATATTTGCACGTGACTGAGTCACCTGATTTTGACACTCCACAGATCTTATACCCAGGAAATGTATTTATATTTTTTTTGGGGGGGGGGGGGGGGGGGGGGGGCGGGGGGATTAACGATATGAAAATGTTGTGCAATTCTTTTGTCCATCCATTTTGAGTTACAGCTATCGCAACATTACCAAAGCAGAATTTCAACAAACCAACAACAACAAAAAACTTTACAAAACGGTTTTGCAGCAGCAAAATAAGGTTGCGAAGAAAGTTTCAAAAATGTATTTTAGATAAATAGTTATATAGCAAATAAACATGGTCACCCAATGGCATTAATTGAGCTCTTTTGGTCTAATGGTGTCAATATAAATTGATTGATATATTGATTTGTTTTGTATTGAGAAGACCTTGATCGAAGGACCAAATAAAAGTGTTTTAAACACAAAAAGAATCTTCATTTTAGAAGCCGTGCCAGGCAATATTTTGCCATCGTCAAGAGCACGGAAATATTTAAGATGACACACATTTCCTGAGTTTTCATAAGATGCCTTGAAAGGTTCGACCGTCTTACAAGTCAAATATAAATGAACCGAATAAATCAAACCATTTGTGGATTTCCAACTCTTCTTGTACAATACATTAAAGAGGGCCCCAGAATAAGGAATAAAGTGATCAAGGAGATGAAAAGAGTTTATATGATGAAATGACTTTCCAAAATGAGAACTTGACTTCAAGCATTTGCCTCTTCCATTGTTAAATGCGGTATTATGTAATTCTCCCTCAAGGCTGTGCTCCTCGTGGTGTGAATGATAAGTACAGAAATAGAAAGTCAGACAGACATAGTCACTGATTAGCACTTTTCTAAATAGTTCACAGAGCTTTCTGTGTTCGAGTCAGTTTTGCGGAGCCTGTCGCAGGTGGGGCAGGCGTGGTGTTCCCCCCCCCCCCATCATTAAAACGGGCGTTACTGTCATTTGACTCTGGCGATTTGAACGTGGGCCAACACTCACCGCTCTGGCCGAGTCGGCAAAGTCGATCTTGAGGCGTCCCATGGCTCTGATGATGGCGATGATGGACTGAATGGTGTTGCTGTAGACAACCGCCTTGTACTGCTTACACTCCTCCTCTGAGTAGCCCGCCTCGTGGATGATCCTGGCACACATTACGAGAACTCCATTATTAACAATCGTCTTCCCCGTTTCGTTATCGCTGGACCCCTTTTTTCAAAAATCATTTCGGCGAACACCGTTTTCGTAGCGTTGGAATCCGTGTCTCTTTCGTGGAATGACTTTTCAAGTACAAATATAAAATTGCCGTATTTTGCGCACGAGCCTTTTTGGTTTGAGATTTTAATATGTGGCAAGAATTTCAGAGTACTTTTTTTCTGCCATACTTATGAAACTCTTATAAATCTCTTGGAAAGTGAATTGGACAACTGTTTCAAAATTCTAAATACGGTCATTTCTACACGATAGAGTGCACCTGATTATAAGAACACTCACACTAGTTCACATGTGTCAAAGTGGCGGCCCGGGGGCCAAATCTGACCCGCCGCATCATTATGTGTGGCCCGGGAAAGTAAATCATGAGTGCCGACTTTCTGTTTTAGGATCAAATTAAAATGAAAAGTATAGATGTATATTAAATTTCCTGATTTTCCCCCTTTTAAATCAATCATTGTCATTTTTTAATCAATTTTTCTGTGTTTTTAGTTCATAAATCATTTTGTCAAATCTAAAAATATATATAAAGAAACAGTTTTAGATCTATAAAAACTGAATATTTAGGGATTTTAATCCAATTAAAAAATAATAATAATATTATATCTAAAATAGACTGGCCCAGGTGAAATCGAGTTGACGTTAATGCGGTCCGCAAACGAACCCGATTTGGACTACTACTACTACTACTTTTATAATCTGGTGTGCCTTGTAGCGCAGAAAATACGGTAGCTAAAAATGTAAGATGTTTGTTAAGATATTTTTCAGGAAGTTTTTTTTAATTTCATGTCATGAATTTTTTTGTGTTCAAGATATCTCAGCACATTTCGGTTCACTGAGACTCACGCGGGCAATAAGAAAATCTAACCACTTTCTGTTAGCAAAAACAGTTAAATGATCATTTATTAACAACATTTATGGATTTCTTCCTTTTGGTCTCTCCTCTGTTAACAAGCTAAAGCACATGTGTCAAACCGAACCCACCAAGGGGCCGCAGTGGGTCCTGGTCTTTGTTCCAACCGATCCAGTGCCGACATTTTAACCAATCAGGTGTCTTCTAAAATAAGTAGCACGTGAATTTAATGAACTGATTACATTTGCAAACGGTATTGTTGAGTTGGAATGAAAACCTGCACCTATTGCGGGCCTTTGAAGACCGGTTTGACACACCTGAGCTAAAGTAAATCGCATATCGGGTTCTCTAAACTGATTGAATAATTCACGAGTGCGACTTGGACAATAACATATGCAAATTCATTTTGGTTAGTTATAAGAAAAAAAGAACAAATAAATCGAAATTGGGTTTCCAGTGTGTGTTGACTTACTTCATCTGTTTGACAATGGTACTTTTCCCAGACTCACCAGCCCCTGAAGGAGATACAAAAAAAATGGGAATAAATTATATCACAGTCGAGCTATTTGCATCACTGAAAAAAGTGTGGTTTTCACTTTTAAACAGTTGGATGAAAAAACAAAAACATTCTTGTTTGGGGTACTCCCCAGCCGTACTTTAGAGATTCTCAAACCTTTAGACGAGCCAAAAAGACAGTCATTTTTAACCATTTTTTTCCCACAATCATTCCAGCAACGCCGTTCCGACGAAAGCCGCGTGAGCGACGGCAAATGCGCAAACGGAGCCGCACTTCTTCCAATCTGCGCAAACGGAATCTTATTATAGATGCGACTCGATCCGCCGTTGAGCCGCATTTCAGCGCAATTGGATTAATCAACTAGACCCTGGTGTCAATGGGATTACAAAGGGCTCAAGCGTCTCCGGGGTTTCTATTTAATGCAGGAAAGACTCGCCAGTAAAGTGAGAAATGATAATTAGGTCCCGTTTGAGCATTTTCGCGCCTTGAAGGAAGTCTTTGGCGGCCGTACACGATGGCAGCGACCCCTACGAGGCGCATCCTAGTCACTATCGTACAACAACCACTGGCCTCTGGTAATTCCCCACGAGATCCACGCATGTTTACAGGGGAGAAGACAACATTTTAATTACCTTCTCTCTGCTGGGACTACAACGTGCTCCCTGGTGAGGAGACATCATCAATGAGCAGATGACTGAGAACTTGGCAGAACATTTTAACTCTTTAAGTCGGGTCGGATGAAATGCCTGTAAATTTACAGAACTTCCCATTTTTGAAAAATAAATAAATCAATGAGTGAGAAATGTTTATTTTATTGCACTGTTTTGTGAATTTATGGGTATACGTGAGGTATTATTTGTGGTCTGATCGTGCAATTTTCAGAGGATCGGAATGTATCGATATAAAAAAAGAATTACATCAAAATTAGTATGCTCAATTCATCACTTTTTTTATGTAAAACAAAACATGTAAACAATTTTTTGCAACCTTTTTTTTTCATCTGCGATCCAATCGTGTAATTTTCAGACGTTCGGAATGTCTATCAATAGCCCAAAAATTAAAATCGCAACCAAAACCGCTCAATTTATCACTTTGAATGACCATTTTTTTAAATTTATGTAAAACAAAACAAGCCTTTTTTGCAACCTTTTGTCCTGCAGAACTGATTTACATAAATATAATCTCTGATGACTTTATGGCACTAAACACCTTTTTAATATGGCTATAATGCCGGGAAAAAAAATTGGATCTGCTTTTTTTTTTTAACTCCTTTACAAGTTAACAAACCGTGACTTGAGAACGGCAGATCTTCAAAATTAGGTGACTCACGTTAAATAAAAATACTGTATGTAGTAAGATCCAATCAGTGCTGTGCTAACGGTTTTGACTGGTCAAAGTGCAGTTCACACATTAAACATAAAAAAAAATCTATGTATTTATTTTCCATATAGCTTATCCTCAGTCAGGACTTCGGTGATCTGAGATTTATCATTGCGGACAGGAGGAGGGAGCGTAAAATGTAAAACATATCCAACGCCATCCGCACGGACCGAAATACGAAGCATTCAAATCTCTGTAGAGGATTTATTTCAGCTTGCGCGTTGACTATAGCAACGGGGACTTTGTTGACAGATGCCTGCCAATGGGGTGCAGAGTAAACGCGCAGACGTGCTCATTTCCCAAAATGTCAACGTAACATTAAATCAACATACGTTTATTGCAAAACGAGAGGTCACGTGATCCTAAATCGGTCCCGATGACATCATTTTCAAAGGAATCGAGCACCATCAAAAGAGCCTCATTTGTGACATCGGATTTATTCATGAACCAAATATTTAAACGCAATTTGTCTGCACTTCACAACATTTCGCAAAAACCCACTTAATGTATGGCTGTATTGTTGGATAGCCCCAAAAAACAAAAACTTCACAAGCAATAAATGGAAATCCGGCTATTGAAGCAATACATAGTACGTGCCATTATTGCATCAAAGGCATGCAAAAGAAGAGCACTCGAGCCCACACATCTTCACCAGCGCAGGGAATTGAGCACGCCTTTGGACGGCGGAAAGCAAACATGATCAATTCAAGAACGGGTCTCGCTGTGGAGGCGTGCGCTTCGCTCTCTTCCCGTGTCCCCCGTCCGTAATTGCTGCACATTTCGCCGTCAGTCAGATGACGCAGGTTGCCTAGCAACCGCTTATACATCCGTTTCTGTCCGAGACGGCAGGCGTTGGCCGCCATCTTCCAGCCAGAAAAATATTAAGTCACTTTAATGCTGGACGTCGAATTAGGTTCATTAGTATAATCTGATAAAATCCCATACGAGACCTGCATCCAAATTCATTTGAAATCAATATTTACAAATAGTTTTAATAATAGTTTTAATAATAGTATACCATCGACTCTGTTCAGCCCCAAACACTATGCTAACACAAGAACTTAATACTGGACTACCGGATATGCTAATGCTAGTCTAGCGCAATTTTTATCTAACTTTTAATTGAATATGCCTTCATGAATTAAATTTTTATTTGTGATTATATGCTACTAAAAAGGAGTAAAATAACATTGTAATTCTTGTGTATGTCGCGGTTTGACTTCAGTCAAGGCCAAAAAGAATGTTGAAATGAACTACGACCACACACACACACACAGCCTAAACAAAATCAATTGGATAAGGAATTGAATTCCAAAACAAATTCCCGAATTCTTTGTTCCCGAATACACAAGTCTGAATGGCTCACACTATTTACACCATAATGGCGATCCTTGTTAGCGAGGACAGCTAAATGTGAAGCAAATCTAATGATATGCCATTACAACCAAAGTTTGAAGTGAAACAACCAATAAAGATGTGCAAACATTTCTAATCTGCTTCAAATCGAAAAGATATATCTACGCTTGGCTTCTGATGTGTGGGATTTTCTGTTTTACGAATAATTGACTCAGACTGACTATCTTTGAATGCATCATCAAACCATTCAGACCAAATAGAGGAAGCCCTTATCAGGACTGGGGTGTGATGTGCAGCCTAGTCTGATCTGATGTAAGGCATATATATATTGACAAACAAGAATTAACAATTTACAAAGTGTAGAGAATGTAGAGGTAACACACAGTAGCCCCAAAAAACACATGGAAAATGCAT
Source organism: Stigmatopora argus (assembly GCF_051989625.1). Lineage (NCBI taxonomy): Eukaryota > Metazoa > Chordata > Actinopteri > Syngnathiformes > Syngnathidae > Stigmatopora > Stigmatopora argus. Next base: position 19,441,363 of record NC_135389.1, on the reverse strand, counting down.
TAAGATTCTCAGAAATGTAAAGTTGACGTGCCGTCTCATCTTTACGTTACATTGGCTGCCCTTGACGGCGATAGACGTCCAATCCATTTGGACTAGGAGGTTTTAGAGGGAAATGGATTCGACGTCTATCGCCGTCAATGGCACTGGAACGAAACCATTCGATGCCATTGGGAGTGAATGGGTTAAAATGTTAATACACGATACAGTGAGGTCAGTTTACTACATAGTAGCAGGGCAAAACGGTTCTCGAAATAGGTCTGATGAAACGATTTCCCCGTGAGAAAGAGCAAATGTTGATAATGAGCGGAAATACTGACAAGAGTTCTTCAAATTGAACCAAACGCCGCCACAATTGTTTATTCGGCTTGATCCGGCAAAGACAACAAGATTAAGTCAGATGATTACAATTCATTGGAAACTGTGACCTCACCAACCTGATATAACAATTAATTATTTTTAATAAAAAATACAAGGGGAAGTTGCGCTCTGCGTTTGTACGTTTTTTGTTTTAAATCTCAGTCGGCTAACTAATCCGAACTGGTGACGCTGAGTCGGCTAGCGTTAAGAAGCTAATTGCTAAATTAGCTTAGCGATTTAAAGCCAGTGTTGGGCGGCAGCGGCTGTCCAAAGTGGTGTTAATCCTCAACGGCAGACGCGTTTTAACCGTCTTAATAGATACCAAAATTGAGTTAGCGAAGGAAGAAAAAACAACAAATAACGCGTTAAACTTTTCTGCGCGACGAGAACCCTCGCCATTCAACACTAAACGACAAAATGTCTCCACTTGTTGTTTCGTCAAAGTTCAATAGAAGCTCAAAAAACGCAGCTTTTCCTGTCGTGTCATTGAATACAAAAAAACGGCAAAAAAATAAATAGAAATGAACTGGGATTTGAATAAACGAGTACAATGCAAGGCTTGGGTGTTGGCTTGGGGAAGATCCCCTTCTCGCCCCGACCGGCCCATCCATCTTTCTCTCACCGAGCAGCAACAGCTTCACCTCCCGGGCAGCTTTCTCTCCGTCGTCCCGGAGGTTCCTGTCGATCATTTTGCTGCGCTCCTGCGCTGCTTTGTCGTCCGTGCTCAGAGTACATCCCATTTTGTTCCCTTTGCCGCAGTCTGGTCTCCTCCGAGTCGATGATTTTGGGGTAAAAATGGACGAAACACAACTTTTTACGGGGAGTGCTATACGACATGCAACGGCTAACACCGAGCTAGCATCCAGTAATGGGAGGAGGAGGGTAAGGGAGGGGGAGAATCGGGGTGGGTTTACGATTGGGACTGAACCACGAGAACGCCCTTTTCTTCTAGATACCGATTACGCGGCTAAACCACGACAAATTTGTTGTTTTTGTCAACTTCCTGGCTCGGGGATTTGTTGTTTTATCCTGCTTAAAACGGAATGACTAATCGAAGTCAGCCTTGTACTGTATTAAAATTAGCAGCTTCCGGTTCTGCTCGCAATGTAAACGTTTTATGCGCATGTGCAGAGAGGTTCAACCCGATCCAAACAGCGCATGCGCAAGATATTCAAGTTTTTGTTAAATAAACGTTATTTGAATAGCTGTGATTGTATGTTAAAATCATTTCAAAACAATCATCTAGAAACATCGAATGACAACACACACAAAAAATACTTATTTTTAAAACATATTTATTTGTCTGTTTGTTTGTTGTTGTATTTGTGCACTTCGTGGTGAAGCTTTAAAGCTCATTGTACTTATATAATGACAATAAAAACCATCATTGAACGCTTAAATCATGTGAACGATTCCAAATGAGTAAAAATGACCGACAAAAATAGATTTGTTTTTTCAAGCTTTTTTTTGTCTCAACTTCAGAGCATTTCTTGTAGTTTAGGAACAAAACATTTGGCACTTTTCACAAACACTTTATAGTTCAGGCAAATGATTTGGTAAAAATGCTGGTGCTGGATTTGCATCACTCTGTCGAGAGCTGCAAATGCTCACTATAGCACGTTTGCATGCAAATCCTAAAAGCCAGGCGGTCAGTGATGCTGGTAGTGCAGAATGTGAAATAAAAAATTGAGTATATGTGCAAGCCTGAATTGAAAATCAAAAGCACAGCAGAGTCTGCACCAAATTAAAGAACATAATACTACATACATTTTAGCCAGTTACCAACCCTGGAGCTCATTAGTTTAGGCTTCAGGAGCTCTGCTGAAACTTCATTATAATATTCATCAAGGGAAATTGTAAAAAAAAAATCAAATGATCCCAGAAAAAATAAACCGTCAAGAAAAATGAGCCTTCAGATAAAATACAGATAACTCGACCATACTAAAACAACCAAGTTGTTCCAACCACAGTTTAAAAATAAACCCAAACAAAAAAAAGCTGGATTTAATGGGGAAGGTCTGTTTTTTTTTTCTCCGCATGGGATCGTCAAATGTGCTGTTCACAAATGAGAGCCCCACCCTGTGGTTCCATTTTCTCTTCTGTGTGACCACATCCAGCAATTCAAATGACTGTCAGATGACTCTGTTGCAGCTGAGGTCAGAACACCTGAAAATGAGCAAAAATAACATTAACAACACATCCAAAATGAAATCTAAAAGAACATTTCTTCCCAGCGAAGCCTTAAAAGTGCATCAAAACATCAGCCAAATCAATTCTGTCACACATAATCCAATTATTTTACTTGTCAGTTTGTTTATAAATGAAAAAAATATTGAAATATGAATCAGAATGAACAGAAAAAGGCAAAAAAAATGACTTAACTAGAGTTTAACCTCAAACTGTGTCCAAATGGGACGGCTAAAGATTGAAATGCGGTCAGAATTCATCATCTCACTTTGCATACAATTTGCAGTCGTATGCAAACGGACACCGGGAATCATTTCGCCATACACGAAAAAGGCGAAAGTGCACAGAAAAACGGCCTGTTTTGCAATTGTCACGGAAGAAAGAAAGCACTCATTTTGGCATTTTTTTTCTTTTCTGCAGGGGAGGTGATGTACGAATGTCGTCACGACCCAAGCATGTAAGTGCACTTCCAGGCAACCAGCCTCAAAAGACCCCGAGTGTGAATGGAGGGCCGATACTCAGCACTTTAGTAATGCTCATCGGGGGGTGAACGGCCTCCGTCTGGGACCTATTAGCCCCGAGACGTGTCTGTTCATTATTTCCACACTCAAAATTGCACGTAGGTTCCCATGCTGCTGCCGAACATGTTGCTATTATTGATAAAATACGCTTAAAAAAACATTTGCAGACAACAAACACCTGCAAACAGTGACAAAAAATAAAATACACTCTGGTTATGGTCTGTAACAACCCTCGATGTAATTTTATTTAGTATTTATTTTTGAAATATCTCACTATTCAATTTAAAGGCTGCCATTGACGGCATCAAACGTCCAGTCTACTCGGACAGGGAGTAGGAAAGACTTGCAGTGACACTTTCATCCACTGGGTGGGAGCAGAGCTGTGAAACATTTGCGTCCAGAAGGGATGCATTAACTCTTGTTTAATGAAAATAATACAAAAATAGAATAAATATAATACCCTGAGGTGGTGTTGGAATTGAAATGAAAGAAATATAATAATAACAACAAATAAATGAGTAAAAAAAACGTGTCATTTGTCCAAATTCCTTCTACCACAAGAAGAATCACCATTTCTACGAGAGTATTTTACATATTCAGCATTTTTGGGTATGTATTTATTTTTTTCTTTTAATTGACATGCAATCAGATCTAAAATTTTAGTTGAAAAGATGCAGGTCTTGCTGAGATTTGAACTCAGATCACTGGATTCAAAGTCCAGAGTGCTAACCATTACACCACAGGACCAGTTAACATTCAAATTCTAGGGTCAAACTTTATTTGACATTTCAGACAATACACTTTCATTTTTCTCCTAGCTTCCCTTGATTTTATTAAAAGAAATACGTACCTTTTTAAAACAGGAACATCCGCCAATGGCAATATTCTTAACATAGTCATGTTTTTTTTTTACGCAGGGCTGCGTCAGGGTTAAAGGTCACGGGTATTCCGTGTTGGTTTTTATGATGATTATTATAGACGTGAATTCTCATTCCCCGTTTCCTGTCTTAACCCAAAGTTTGTGGGCTATTAGAAATGAACATTAGTCAATGTCGCAGATTTTCAGTTGTAAGATTACGTGTCATAAATCATAGAAACAACAATTGATGCAGTGTGATGAATAAAGTTTTATCAAATGTAATCTAATTTGGACTAAATCCCAGAACTTCATGATGAATTCCTGGTGTATAAATGCATTTCTGTTGCTGTAGTGATCCTTTACTATATCACTCATATATTCTTTATCCTGCGCGTAGAATGATTTACGACTTTATTTCTTATTGGCTATTCCACTTTAACTAAAAGTGCTGTCAGTAAATGGTCCCAGTGGTGTTTTGCATATGTTAGCATTAAACAAAAGGACATCTGTTCAATTATTTCAGGTTTAAATTTCTTTTGCTTTTTCACGCTCACTTAAAAGTTATTTCTAGTGTATTTCAAATTTTTCCCGCGCCAGTGAACTCGTCCTCAAAAGTGTTTTATAGCGCGGGCTGCTGCCGTCATTGTGTTTGACTCTTCGTCATCCATTCGGAAAGCTGCTACGGCTCAAACGGGATGACCTCATTTTTAATAATAAAAAATATATAAAATTAAAAAAACAAGCTCGGGGCATGTCTTGAAATCCTGAAAAGGAAAAAGCTTCTTTCATTGTTAGCATCAATTTTCTTACTTCTGAGTGGTACGGGGCCAAATGAGTTCTCAATGTGTTTGGGCCGTCATGTGTTTTTTTTTGCAGGTTTCTTCTCTTGCGAGGACATGGAAAGAGAGAAAAAAAGATTTGCACTTTATGGTGAAGCTTTAAATCTCATTGTACTTGTATAATGACAGTAAAGGCATTCAATTCAATTTAATTCAAAGCGGTGATGTCACAAGTATTTCACTCCTGGCAATTTATAATCCTATACAGTACTTTACATCCTTGCGCCCTCAAGCGTAGCATCCTTTCATACTTTTCTTTACGTTTGTATTCAAGCCAGCTTTATGCGTTGGCCTTCTGAGTGAGGTTAACTTCCGCGCTCCTCTGCATAAACGTCAACAAAGGCTGTAAGAATCAAAAGAGCTAGCCGATGTAACAGAAACTGTACTTTCAATGTATTGATTTTCTATTTTAGAAGTCATTTCACAAGCTTAGCCCGTTTGTATAAGGATGCAAACAAATAAAACGGTCATAGTTGCCCAGTAAACTGCTGTAATAGTGGTTATTTGTCCCAGAGGATAAAGAATATATCCTTCGAAAAGATGAAAATATCAATAGAATTGTGTTCAAGACCTGTTGCTAAGAGTGAGTTAGCACTAAAGAACAATGCTAGTTGTTTTGCTCCAGTTAGCATGATGTGGTTGTTTTAGCTTGAATTTAGTTTGAGAGTGAATTTAAACTCAAAGTGGAAGTAGACACATTTGAAGCGGGTTTCTGGAAATGATTGTTCACTATCTGCAAAACTATCTGGTCAAGAAATGGGTTGAGTGATAAAACATATTATAAATATAACGTATAACGTAAGGCTTTTGTCGTTGTTCTTGTTACTATTTCAACAATACTTGACAGCTAAACGATGCAAACTAATCTCATTGTTTTCCACCAACTTAAAAAAAATTGAATTGAAAATAAAATTGAAATCCCTCAGAGGCAGTCTTGGCTCATTTTGCACCACCCATGCGCCCCCTTGTGGATGGCGCATTGGGCAGTCGCCCATATTGCCCATAGGAAAATCTGCCCCTGAACGAACTGTTAATATAATCAACAACATCAACTTGAGTCACTTATTTAGCAAAAGCCAGCTAGCTACATGCTAAATCATAGCGCCTCATTTAGCAAAGACAAAGACTAACACCAACGATAGAATGACTTCAAGCAAAGTAGTGGTACTTTTGCGAACACGCGCATTGATGACCAATATAAAAATCCCCCCCCCCAGACGACTCATCTCCAATACGACTATCTTTGATAAATCACCTCCGTCCGACCCATTTCTTATGATATTGTCACGTCAAGTGCAACCATTCTTCTTGGTGATAATTCCATCAAAGTAAGGTCAACCAACCAGCAGCTGGCGTACCCTGCGTCACAGGTTCGCCGAAAAGGTCAAAACAACAGAGTTTTAAAGGTTAACGTCCTGCAGCGACGGAATACAGCAGAGGGGACGATCGGCTTTTTTATTTTTCTTACTCGGGCATCGATTGTGCCTGAGCATTTGAGGCTTGATTCCATGCCGCGCACACATCAGGCCTACAGCTGCGAGCGAGCGAGCGAGCGAACGAACGGAAGCCACCGCGCTCTCTCAAACAGCCCCATCTCGTCTCTTGTTTATTCAAATTTGCTCCTCTGGCTGCGGGCTTACAACACTATAGTCACTAAAAGCTCCTGTAGACCCCCACAACCCCCCCTCCTCCGTCGCCCTCCCTCCATGCCTTAACTGTCTATCAGCACACACAAACACACACATACACGAACACACACACACACACACACACACACACACACACACTGCCAGAGGAGGAGCAACATCCAGTTACTTTCTGCTCGTTCCCCGTGAGGTGACAGTAACATGGAGCACATGAAGAGCGCTCATCCGTGTCACTGGAGGTGAGATTCCTCAACAAACTTTGCAGGTAAGGGCTTTCAAAAGAAAAAAAAATGGGTCTGATGGGATGAGGATTTGGTTTTTGGATGAGAAGAGATGCTTGAATTGAACTCACCTAGTAAGCGTTGGGTTAAATGATGGAAAGACGTCTTCTTATGTTCGGCGTAGATTCCCTCTTTTGAATGATTGTGCCGGGATCCTTGGGAAATACAAAAATTCGATTAGTGTGTCAGGAGCGCATTATTGATCAAAAATATCGTTCTATGCAAGTGATGTGGTGGGAACGCAAGAAAGGGTTTGGCTGATAAATTGAATAAATAAGGTTGTAGTCATAAAAGGAAGAACATTACATATGCATGGAGTGAAGAGTATTAGTAAATAGAGGCAAGATTTAGCAAGTGAATTTTTATTTTTTTGCTGTGATGTTACATTTTTGTAAAGCAAACTGTCTTGGTCTCAAACATGCAGGCTGGGGGCCAATTGTGGCCCCTTAAGTGCCATCAAAGTCGATAAAAGTGAGCTCCAGGTTTTTTTTTTGAGTCAATTTTTTTACAGGAAAGCTAGCAAAGCTCAGGCTAATGACAGTTTTAACCGATGTTGTAATTAGCAACAGCCGCTTAATTAAAATGTAAATGTGGCACCATGTAGAGGGATAATATATTATCGAAATGTAATTTCTTTCAAAGATAGTAAAAAGTGGGAGACATATACATTTTTTTAGTTGAATACGGGATCCTCCCCCAACTTGAGAACTTAAAAATGGCAATGTTTCCAAAATAAGGTTAATGAGATGACAACTGTCATAATGTAAAGAACAGTTCACATTCTCAACTTTTTTTTCATGAAGATTGATGTGTTTGGATTATTTGTCCTTTTTTTCAATACTAATCATTTTTGATAAGTTTTAGACTCCTGTTTTAGTCACACTGTACACTACTAACCACAAGGCATATTATTATTTTTTTTAAAAGATGGTCCTCTTTCTATGATGAAAATTTGCTCATGCCACAAGATGGCGGCATATCAGTTTCTATTAAATCATTGACTACCATTGACAGTGCTCGACGTCTAATCCATTTTGACAGTGAAATCATTTGGATAAAAAGCCACCAAAGCTCTGAAAGCTAGCAGTAAACAATATACTATCGCTGCGATTGGCTGGCCACTGATTCAGGGCGACCCTAATTAGGATAAAGAAAATTCCGAAAATGAGATGAGCTATACAAGCGCAATATATAAAAATCCTTTTGTAGTCATAAACTAGCCTAAAAAAAAAATCAGGATTTCCAACTACGGCTTCCCTTCATTGGAGGAATCCCCTGAGTTGCGTCCAGGAAATGAGATGACTGAAATAAAGTTATCTCTTAATCACCGCGGCTGCTTTGCCACTGCAGCCGAATCTCCCTTGGCTGCCTTTGTTCCGATTGGGAACGCCGTCTACTATTTTAGATAAGCCTTCGTTACACCCCTCGCCATTTCACGTCAGGCAGATGTGAAATTTCCCACTTCTCAGTGCTCTGACACACTTACGGAAGAGGGTTGGGTCCACCGAAGAAAGTACATATTAATATAATCATATCATATACAAAATAGAAGATCAACATAATTAACTCATTCAGTCACATTGATAGCGATAAACATTCAATCCTTTTAAACTCCATCTGAAATGGATTTGATGTCTGTTGCTGTCAATGGCGACCATGATTTAAGGAAATTTGTACTCCATCAGCAAACAGTTTGTAACAGAAATAGACTGAAACTCTGATTACCACTTTTCTAAAGGCCTTATTAAATGATGCCATCTTGTGAGAAATGATGATTTTATTATCTATTACAAAAAATTGGCGTTTTGGTGCTAGGAACAAAATGTATCTTTTTTTTTCCAATTAGGTAAATTGATGTATGAGCTGGCCAAATTGACTCAAGAGCTCCATCTCTAAAATAATTGAACTTCAGGTCACAGAGCCTGACCTCAAAAAAGCTGTCATTATGTCTGAAAACCAAATGGTTATTACTTGTGGGACACCCCAGGGGTCAATACCATGACTCCTATTTTTCATTCCATTCAAATTCCAGTCTGTAGATAAAAATAGTTTTTAACCAGCTAAACAAAAGGTAAATTACTGTCTTTGGACTACTTTAATCAAGCCTGGTGCTTTTTCTTGCCAAATAAATTGAATTGAATCGAATTGAATTGAAATGTAGTTTAGCAGTTGCATCATATTATATTGGAATTATAGCTCATTTTTGCAACCACATTAAATCTCAAACTTAATTTATAAGGACCCCATAGGAAATAGAAATTAGATTATGTTAGTCATTCATTTTAGCTAACTTTTTGGTATAAAACAGCAACAAATTAGCATTATCTTAAACCATGTCAAGCCATAAGACACTTTTTCCCCTTCATAAATTCATGCATTTATGAATTATTTTTAAAATTGTATTACAATATTTATAAATGATTAGATTTGATACAGACATATCTTTCTATTGCACATAAAAACGTTAACTATTACCTGTTTGGTAGCACTTTTTCATGTAGTTTGGACCCAAGCAACCTTTTTCTTTTCACAATACGGCGAAATTCACTGCCGGTTTCCCTTCCCAGTCGAGAAAGATTGGACGTCTATCAGCGTCAGTGGCACGGAAGCATATTTCTTCATGCCTGTGAAAACATAAGAAGATGATATGATTCCACAGTTAGACACAGCTCCCTTATAGCATCCTAACTCTGACAAATTGGACCAGATGACAAAACAAACTCTGTGATGTCCGTACATTGACCTGAAAGAAAAACCAGAATATCGATATCGATGCCACATGGCAGAAGTTGGTGGTCGTGCCACAGGAAAGACCTGGGATAGGTCGGTGATAAGTAAGGAATGGAGTTAGCCAACCAGTAATGAAGTTTCACATGGCTGTAAGAGCAGGAAGGAAACATCGCTCAAGGATACATGATGTTATCATGTGGTCTAATGGAGCCACTTACAGGCTCGGAGTAGCATGCAATGACCCTCCAGTGTCGTTACATTGATTTTATAATCAAAATACATGGCTTCATCACGTCGTTGCGTTGGGCGTATTTGGCCGCGTTTGTTTAATGAAGTCCGATGAACCCCTTGGGCTTTCAAATTGTGTTTTCTCAGTCTTTTGTACCGTTTTAAATGTTCGGTGGATGGCGGATGTCAAAGCGTGTGCTTTTAGCCAAAGCACTATAGCGCGTTTGGACGTTTAGCGTGGGCGGCGCTAGCGGAAACATTAGCACTGAAAAGAGTGGGAAAATAAATCATTTTTAAGCCTGTGGTTGTTATTTATCTCTGTATGGTGAACACCCAATGCAAAACATTTCGTTTTTTATGTCATGTAGTAATCATCAATGTGTTGTACGAGTACTAGAAGGAAGCTAGCTTAGGTGGGTATGCTAAAGTCAGGTTTAGTTGTTTCATTACTCTTCAAGACTTACCTTTTTTTTAAACGTTAGAATAACTATTGTAAAACAAACTTTTGATAATACCATACTTAAAAAAATGGCATAACTAATAAATATGAGTTCAAACATACTTTCTCAAGATTTAACGCTAGGTGGCTAGGCAATGTTTACTTTAGCGAGTCATCTACAATAGTAGAAGCGGGCTAGCTTATGTGGGTATGCTAAAGTAAAGTTTACTTGTTTCAATACATTTCAAGACATACCTTTTTTTAATAGTACAATAACTATTGTAAAACTCCAGTTTTGATAATACCGTACTTTAAAAAATGGCATAACTAATAAATAATATCAGGTCAAACATACCTTCTCAAGATTTAACGCTAGGTGGCTAGCCAATGTTTACTTTAGCGAGTCATCTAGAGTAGTAGAAGCGGGCTAGCTTAGCTGGGTGTGCTAAAGTAAAGTTTACTTGTTTCAATACTTTTCAAGACTTACCTTTTTTTAAAGGTACAATAACTATTGTAAAACTCCACTCTTGATAATACGTAGTTTAAAAAATGGCATAAGATAAAAATCAAGTCAACCCTACCTTCTCAAAATTTAACGCTAGGTGGCTAGCCAAGGTTTACTTTAGCGAGTCATCTAAGATGGTGCTTTAAAGGACTGCATTCATAAATGGAGATTTCTGTCACCCCCCAAAAAGCCAGATTTGCCATGTTATGAGATGTCCAAGTATTTTCAGACAGTTCTCAATTCTTTCTCCCTTACATCTTGAAAAAAAGGCCCCGCTTGATCCTTAGCCCGTACATTAAAGGAATAATTTGCTCGAGATGCCTTCAAAGACCTCCAAATGAAACCCAATTGTCTTTCAAATGAGCCTGCAAGATGTCACAAACGCATCTCGCTCATTCTTTTTGAGCCTAGGGGAAGCCTGCGGCTCAACGGCAGATCGAGTTAAAAATATCCGTTCCGTATTGGCGCTAAAGGGCGGCTTTTCGGGAAAAAAAAGGGTGGTAATACAGTTATTTCCGCATCAACAAAATGACGAGGCCACAGATACAATCCGTTGGGCACCGACCGGCACATTTAATTATTAGTAATACATCTTGTAGACAGTCAGATTTGAAATGATGGAGTGGCTCATTTTGGTGTGCATTTTCGAAACGAGGCCGCCGTGTTTTCAAACAGCTGCCGAAAGCTTTATTTGTTCACCTGGTGGCTGTGCACATTTACTCGGCGTAAGCTGAAACATTGTCAAACAGCTGCTCGGCGTTATCAATTTTGCAATGGTGACCTTCAAATGTGGGAAGTAATGAAAGTAGAAAAATACTTTTTCAAGCCCTCTAAAAATGAGCTGTTTTACATTGAGCACATTTGAACTTTGGCCTTTGTACAGCACTCATTTAAATACTATGAATTAAAAATAACTAAGAATTCAACTTATTTTGTGAATAACTGAGTTTATTTTGAGTGAAAATGCCCTAAAAAAAGGAAGTGAGCTGAAAATGACCTCAAACCAACACGAAGTGACCTACAATGGAGCCCAAAACAACATGGCGTAAAATAAGCAACATGAACATGAAACGAGCCATGAACACCCCAAAATCAACAGTAAATGACTGGGAATTGAACCTGGATCGAAAGGAAGCAATCCAGGAATAGCCCGAAATGAGCAGGAAGTGACTCAACGAGAAGGAAGTGATTTTCAGGAATGTTACCGACAACCAGACAATTTGTTTGAATTCAAGTGCTTTTATAAAATAACCATTTCATTTACATATTCATCAATTAAAAGTAGAATAATATAAAAATACAATACTTTGTTCTAAAAATATAACAGAAAATTACATTTGTTAAATAACTAGAAAATAAAGTCATTTGCCTTATGCAGAACAGTCAAACTGAGGGAATATTAACTAGTGCTTTAATGCTATTTCATACCTGTCAACCTCTGCCGATAACTGCCCTTATAAATGATTATGATTCCCCTTACAAACCCCCCAAAAACCTTACAAACACCGTACGACTCGTACGAGTCGTACGGTGTTTGTAAGGTTTTTGGGGGGTTTGTAAGGGGAATCATAATCATTTATAAGGGCAGTTATCGGCAGAGGTTGACAGGTATGCTATTTCGTGAATGAACAATGGCTGCCATTGATGTTGATGTCAAATTTCTGCAGTCATACTGTGTGACCACACCCAAAAGCCAGCGCAAATGGAGACTGCGAATACCAGCAGCGTGGTCGAGGCTGGCCTCTTCTCGGCGAGTCCTTACACCACGGTGGAGATCGCGCTCATCATTCTGGTGGCGGGATCCCTCAGTCTGATTACCGTCATTGGAAATATCCTGGTCATGCTCTCCATCAAGGTGAGATGCTTTGAATTAAAATGGCGGTCAAGGTGGATGATGTGGATTTTGCTCCTTTTTCTATTTCACTCTGGTCTTGCTAGCCTTTTTGCCAGGTCTCCCACATTGGAGAAGCAATCAGACGGCAAATGTCCGGGCGCGCAATCGAATCAAAGAGGGCGACCGTACATCACGCAAAAAAGATTAGCATCTGACAGCCTTGCTCTGTGCGGTTTCTCCAAAGGTAAACAGGAACCTGCAGACCGTCAACAACTACTTCCTGTTCAGCCTAGCCTGCGCCGACCTGATCATCGGCGTGGTCTCCATGAACCTGTACACCGTCTACATCGTGATCGGCTATTGGCCCTTGGGAGCGGTGGTTTGCGATTTGTGGCTGGCGGTGGACTACGTGGTCAGCAACGCCTCGGTCATGAACCTCCTGATCATCAGCTTCGACCGTTACTTCTGCGTCACCAAGCCGTTGAGTTACCCGGCTCGCCGCAGCACCAAGACGGCGGGTTTGATGATCGCCGCCGCCTGGGTGCTGTCCTTCGTACTGTGGGCGCCGGCCATTTTGTTCTGGCAGTTCGTGGTAGGCGGCCGAACGGTGCCGGCGGGGGAGTGCTACATCCAGTTCTTCTCCAACCCGGCGGTCACCTTCGGGACGGCCATCGCGGCTTTCTACCTGCCCGTGGCCATCATGATCTATCTCTACTGGCGCATCTCCAGGGCCAGTCGTAGTCGGGTCCAGAGGGACAGCAGGAAGGCGTCCGGCACCAGCGCCGGAGAGGCTCCTAGTCAGGAGGACCAGGGCGAGAACCAGACCCAGAACAACTGCATTCAGAAGATAAGGGAGCAGCTCAGGGAGGTGGCGCAGGCCAAGGAGAAGGAGGCGCTGCAGCAGCAGCAGAATGGAGGCACCCCTTGCGATGAAGGCAAACCCGAGCAGGTGGAACCGGAGGGGGGAAGCGTCCGACCCTCCACGTCGACGGAGAAGGAGGCCTCCGTTTCGGCGCTGAAGGGACTGAACGCGGTGAGGAGGATGACCCCGACGCAGCCGGCCTCCAGGGCAACATCCTTGACAGACTGCCAAGCCACGAGAACCATGTTGAAGGTAAACTATTTGATTCCCCCACAAATTGGGACTTTTTTAACCCTTTCTGGACGCACGTTTAATTCCTTGGCTTCTATTTACCAATCTATTTTGACCGAGAGGGGGCGAACGAACGTTCGTCGCCCCATAAACCACACCCCCAAAACTCCCTAAGCTCCGCCCATGCAGTTATGTCACTTCCACTATCATGACCGACCAGTCTGTGTCCAGTTACATATGAACACAGTTTTTATTTTTCACATTCACCTTGTTATCGAGTCCACCAGATTCAAACCAAACGTACAAGCCGTCGCCATTTAAAGCGACACAAAAACTGTTCCCAAAACTTTGCTGGCAATTTATCATAACAACATAATGCACGGTGGTGCCATCTCAGAACAAAAATACTCGTATAAACCACTTCTATCAACAAGTTCCATTTCCAACAACAAAACTGGTCCGAGCCAATTTTGAAAAGCAGCAAGCATTGATGAAACAATTTCCCCACAGTTGACGAGGCAGAACACGGTGGCCAAGTGGCGCAAGAAAAGCGTGTCGTCACGGGAAAAGAAGGTGACGCGCACCATCATGGCCATCCTGGTGGCCTTCGTGGTGACGTGGACGCCGTACAACGTGATGGTGCTGATCAACACCTTCTGCTCCGTCTGCATCCCCAACGCCTTGTGGACCATCGGCTACTGGCTGTGCTACATCAACAGCACCATCAACCCGGCCTGTTACGCCCTGTGCAACACCACCTTCAAAAACACCTTCAAGCACCTGCTTCTGTGCCAGTACAAAAACATACGGGCGGCGCGGTGATGTGGCCGCCGCCCACATAGACTCTGGCCGCCAAATGTAAACTCAAAACTGACAGGTGTACTTTTCTTTTGCGGTACTTTGGCGCCTTGAGGCACCAGTTTTCCCCGCGGTAGAACTGAAGTTAGTCATTTCGCCATGGTGATGTTTTACCACTTCACAAGGCCTAGCAACGTTGACGTCGGTTTTTTTTGGCATCCTATTGTTTTACCCTTTGTGAACCAGTGCTAATTATCGTAGGAGCGGGGTACTCGTACAGTAATCCCTCGAATATCGCGGATATTGTAGACCAGACATGGCCGCGATAATCGAAAAATGCCGAAGTAGGGTCACCCCTATTATAACTTTTTTTTTCTTTATTACGGAGTCCTAGTAGCAAGAGTGGCTTCCGCTTACGAGTTTTAGCGTGGATTTTCACATTTTTATGAACTAAAAAACAAAACAAAAATTTAAAAATAATTAATAGCGGAAAAAAATCACAAAGTAGTGAATTCGCAGTAAGCGAAGACGCGATAATCGAGGGATTACTGTATACCGATTGCTAAAATGAGAAATACTATGTATACTAAGTATATCATAATACTATCACACAAATCACCATGCAGTATTATCTTCATCATTCCATGTAAAAAAAAAAATGCTAAGAACTCTAAGCAATAGTATAGCGTGTATCATTGTACTCATCACGAGGTGTGTATGGATAAAGCCATAAACTATTCACTAGGACAATTAGCGAGCTATTATTGAGTCATGTTTGTATCTGTGATGTGGGCATGTTTTCTCTGTAGTAAAAGTATCACAAATGTAATATTTATTCACACTGTTCCTCTATGAATTGATGTTTACGTAAACATGTCGGCCTCTAATAAATCAAGACATCAAAGAAATGTTGTGGTGTGTTTAACTACAAAATTGAGATTAAATCATTTCTGTAACTGATTGAAAAAAATAGTACTGCTTTAGAATTATGCGTCATAAAAGAGGATGTGAAAGAATATTTGGTCAATTGACGCAAGGTTGAAGCCCATTGGTTTTTGATAGCTAATTGCTACTCCGCTATGCTAAAGGCAACAACGCAAGTTTAATGTAAACATGGCTGCTGCGTCTGTGCTTTTGCTCATTAGCCTTTGCGATGTTGACAACAAAACATACTGAAGTTGAATGCCAGTGAACTGAACGCTGTTTCTCTCGTCAGAACGTTAGCAACCCGCAATAGTGCGCTCAAAAGAAGCCACATCTCCGTGTGGCAAAGCGTACATGTAGAAATATAGAAAATTGCGGTATCTTTATGAAAAGTAACAAACAAACAAAAAGGTTTTCTGATAAAGGACTGAAAGGACACAACGTAACAATGTCAGAAATTCTATGTTTAGCATGTAAACACGCTAATTAGCCGCTACTTAGCATCCGGACAAATACTGCTGTTTCCAGTCAAAACAGCCCTTATGTTTCTGGCACTCAAGTGCTGTTACGTCCACTTGAGCGAGAACCGAGCTGCAAAGCGGCGTCTCATGGCTGAAGGAAAGCAGTCCGAGGACGCCCTGCTCGTGCCAGAGGATGAAAAGGACGGATGCAAAAGCAATGCGGAGGAACAGACCGGCAAGAGTGGCCCCGACCTGCTTCGGATGCTGAAGGCGGCCGAGAGCCGGTGGGCCAGAGAAGGAGGGGCGGCCGGGATGGCGGAGGTCGTTGGTGAGGCGCTCAAGACTGACATGGTGAGCGAAGTGGATGAACTCATATGAATGAAAAGTAGTGAGTAAAACTACCTCTGGATTCGATTAGCGTTTTGGATGAGACGTAGCACGGGAGCTATTCAAAATGTATGTGAGTCTGCATTCAATTAAGCTGTCAATGATTTTTTTGGTTTCAATGTGTTTGGGTTTTAATCAATGTTTGACCAGGGAGCAAGACACTTGTAAAAACAGGTCACTCCGTACTAGCTCCCAGATTCCCGGGTTGCTAGAGCCAAGCCCGACTGTCTTCGGGCAAAAGGTAGATCAGACCCTAGACTGGTCACCAGTTAGTTGAAGGGGACAGAGAGAAATAAACAACCACTCACATTGCCGCCAAGTGGGAATTGAGCCCAGACAGCTTGCACTAGAGTCAGCCGGAAGAACCACGGCACTATGGGGTGACCTATTGTGAAAATTGGCGTGTCCCTAAAATTAGGTATCAAAGTATACTTGGCCTACTCTCTCCAATGCAATTTCATATATTGGTGGGCTCATTTGTTACCAGGGTGACGAAGGTTCTACTTGCAACTGGACAAAAAGCCACTCGTGTTAAATGATCCTTTTTAGTCAAAATATACTGGGCATCTATCACCGTCACCAAGGATTTAATAGGCAAATGTTCATATTCACCTTGAGTTAAGATACATTATCTTTAAACCACATTGCATTGAAACAACAAAAGGGATAACCTAAATTCCCTTTAATTTGAGGCAATCAATTTGAAAGTCTCCAGACTTAAACCCAATAGAGCTTCTCGTCCTCCATTTTTTTACTCATCCTGTCCAAGTACTACTACAATAAATAACTTTAAATTGTATATTTCTTCAGGGTTTATGCTTAGATGAAATAGGTATTTCTAATTTCATCCCAATTCAAACGGATTTGACGTCTTCGGTTGCAGTAAATGAAGTGAATTGGACGTACATTGCCATCAATGGCAGCCGATAATGGCGAGCTGTGATTAAGTCTCCACCTGGGCTCTATTATTTCCCACACAAAGACTCCTTTGGGTGCAGCCTGTACTTTTATGAGGCGTGTCCGCTGGCTGTGTGAACTTGCACATCACGCTTCACGGGACATACGAACACACAGCTCGCTTCGAGGAAGCATGAAGAAAGTCTACAGTTTAGTGAATAGTAGCAAAACCAAGGACCGGGATGCAGTCCAGTCCATCCACATCAAGGTAGCGTTTGCTTTTTTTTTTTTGGTTGCTCTCAATTTACAAGCAACCATTCATTTTCAGTTTAGCATTTTGTGCCTTGAATTCAAAGTACAGAATGAAATGTGGTCAAATTCGCTTACAATGCGTGTTAAACATTAAACTCATGGATTTAAGTGCCCCCAATCGGGAAATAGAAAGAAAAAAAAAGCTGCATTCACGCATCTGGATTCCTGCGTAATCATTACCGAGAAAAGCCACACTGGCGGCACGTGAATAGGACAAATTTTATCACAACATTGCATGATTGCATTCATTCAGTTAGGACAAGACATACTTTTTGACCTTTTATGACCTTGACTCTGCAGATTATAATCCGGTTCATTTCGAACACACAAGCGTTTCCGTGGCAAGCAAAGGTCATTTGACATCATTGGGTAGTTTGATTATTGAACATGAATAAACTCTTATAAAATTGCTACTGTAAACGAAGATATTTTACATCTTTTATGTGAAAGCCAACATTTTAAAAACGAGGATATGGTCAAACGTATGCTCTGTTGCAAGAACTGTATATTTGGAAAAACGAATTTACCTTTTTTGGAGACTGGCTCCCTCTTGTGGTTTCCAGAAGAATCTCTGAAATGTATAGAAATCCAATTTCAATTTAGGCATAAGCTGCTACAATGAAGCATGAAATCATGAATATTCATAGTTTAAGCCCTAAATAAATAGATTACTCTATGATAAAGGTCATTTTTAAATATAAGATGACAATGTATAAAATTATTTCAGATATTGAGTAGCAAATGAGTTAATGATTCAGAAAGCAGTGATGTTTTTGGTCCCACAGAAAATACAGCTGACGGAGCAGAAACAAGAATTCAATAAGCGTCCTATGAAGGCGGATCCACGTTCGCTGTCTCGCTCCATCTCGCAGTCGTCCACCGACAGCAATACTTCAGGTAGGCCGACTCACATCTATCTAAACGAGCTAAATAGATAAATAATAGGGGTGGGACTGAGTATGCAGGTGGCGGTCCAGTCCTATTGCTTGAAAGCATTGTGTTCCCTGATGCATTGTTTTAGATGGAGTAACTATGAAATGGTAAAAGAGAGTGAGATTTTACGGCAAAATGTAATTTTGTTTTCATTTTCTGACATGATTCTGAGGACATTTAAGTGAAGTACTGGGTTGTTGATCTATCTCGCTTTCGAGCTAACTATTGCTAGCTCTTGGTCTTTCTTTTTTTTTTGGTCAAAACTACTCTAATCAAATATTGATTATTCGATTTCAAACCAAATATGGTAGTCTATTAGAGCAAACATACCGTATGCTGACCTTAACCCTAGAATGGTAACCCTCTATTTCAGGGATTACCTTTCAGGCTTCTGAAATAGAGGGTTACCATGGTTACCGGGGAAAAAAATGGGTCCTAAGCAAGACGGTGTAATGAAGGGTACCCATTTTTCCCCCAAGGTAACCATGGTAACCCTCTATTTCAGAAGCGTGAAAGGTAACCCCCGAAATAAAGGGTTACTATTCTAGGGTTAAGTTGTCTTCATGGGCTTTGGAAAAAATGAACCCTAAAATGTAAAAAAAAAAGAAGGCAATTCTCTAGTAAAATTATGCCTCGAGGGGCCTTTCCGGTGAAGTTTTTAAACTGATAAGCACTATTTACCATAATAACAACACCACATGAAGTTAGCATTACTCCCTGTTGTTGTTTAGCGGGCTCCGGGGATGAAACCTCTCCTAGGAACAAAGTCCACAAGTCATCAAACGGCGCCTCTGATTTTTGTATCAAAAACATCAAACAAGCTCATTTTGGACGCCGAGAAATCTGCATCGCAGAGCAAGGTGAGGATAACCATCCTAACAAACGTGTTTAGCATGTGACGAATCACCACACTGGTGGTCTGCGCTCAGAGATGCCGGCCTTGATGGTCCTGAGAAAGAAAGCGGGATCGGAGAAACCTCTCGCCGGCGCCAAAGTAATCGGCTGCACGCACGTCACGGCGCAGACGGCGGTAAGCGCCCAAAGCCAACCTTATTTTCATTGCAACTCAGTGGACTGGTGGTGAATGGTCATCTTTCAGTGCCTTCGACAGCACGAGACGTCCAATCTATTTAGATGTTTATTCGTCAAAATTGATTGGAGTTAAGCTAAACTATACGTGTTTGCGTTCCAGGTTCTAATTGAGACACTTTCGGTGTTGGGGGCTCAATGCCGGTGGGCCGCCTGCAACATCTTCTCCACCCAGAACGCCGTCGCCGCGGCACTGGCCGAGCAAGGTGCCCCACCGTACCTGCCGCTTTTTGTCTTTTGTTTACGCTCGTGAATGCATCTTTCTCGGTCCGCTCAGGTACGCCTGTGTTTGCATGGAAAGGGGAATCGGAGGACGACTTTTGGTGGTGCATCGACCGCTGTGTCGGAGCTAATACATGGCAACCCAATGTGGTACGTTAGCTGAGATTTGAAGGAGCAAATTTAAGATAACTTCAGTTAAACATGTGCGTTTTGAGCAGAAAAAAATGATGGTCAAGTAGCCAACATTTCAAACTAGATCACAATTTCGTCATCTATAAACATTTGTAAAAAAGCCAATGTTTCAGAGTAGATCACCTATTTGTCATTTAAAACAGCCAGTCAGAAAATAGATTCAAAACTACGCCTCGAGTGGAGACTGCGACCTGAATGCAGCGCCTTAGACCGCTCGGCCATTCTGACTCACATGAGCAGCTTTAAGCTAACTTTAAGCTAAGTGCAGCTAAATTAATGAGTTTTGAGGAGAGTACAAATGTGGTAAAGTAGTGAGAGTTTCAGAGCAGATCACCTTCTTGTGATCTAAAACAGCCTGTCAGAAGTGGGATTCGAACCCACGCCTCCAGCGAAGACTGCGGCCTAAACGCAGCGCCTTAGACCACTCGGCCATCCTGACTCACATGAATGGCTCCAAGCTAACTTTAAGCTAACTGCAGCTAAATTAATGAGTTTTGAGGAGAGTACAAATGTGGCAAAGTAGTGAGTTTCAGAGCAGATCACCTTCTTGTGATCTAAAACAGCCTGTCAGAAGTGGGATTCGAACCCACGCCTCCAGTGGAGACTGCGGCCTAAACACAGCGCCTTAGACCACTCGGCCATCCTGACTCACATGAGTAGCTCCAAGCTAACTTTAAGCTAAGTGCAGCTAAATTAATGAGTTTTGAGGAGTGTACAAATGTGGTAAAGTAGTGAAAGTTTCAGAGCAGATCACCTTCTTGTGATCTAAAACAGCCTGTCAGAAGTGGGATTCGAACCCACGCCTCCAGTGGAGACTGCGACCTAAGCGCAGCGCCTTAGACCGCTCGGCCATCCTGACTCACACTAATGCCTTTAAACCCACAATGTTGGCAAAGTAGCCAATGTTTCAAACTTAATCAACTTTTTGTCATCTAAAACCATTTGAAGATTCTTGATGACGGTGGCGACCTGACCCACTGGATCTACGAGAAGTACCCAAACCTGCTCAAAAACATACGTGGCATCGTGGAAGAAAGCGTCACGGGAGTCTATCGGTTTGTTCAAGTCTCCTTCCTATTTCTGAACTACTAGCAATTGAACCCTCCTCTATAATCCTCAAGTTTCTTTTGCTTAAAAAAAATAGTAGCCATTTCAGTTCATATCATCACCAAAATGAATGAAAACAAAGTGAGTGAGATCTGGAGCCCTCCCTCTAAAATACTTATCTGTTTGCATCAGCTTGTACCAGCTCTTCAAAGCAGGCAAGTTGTGTGTTCCCGCCATGAACATCAACGATTCCATCACCAAGCAGAAATTTGACAACCTTTACTGTTGCAAGGAGTCCATATTGGATGGGTGAGCGGCCATCTTGTAGAACACACGTACACCTATAAACACATTTTCACAAGTGACTGTTACAATCAGGTTGAGGAGAACCACAGACATGATGTTTGCTGGCAAGCAGGTGTTGGTGTGCGGCTACGGTGAGGTCAGTAAACACGTGCGAGGGTCAGTCATCATCCAATCGAGTGAATTTGGATTACGGCTAGTTTGGAATGGTAATACAGTGGTGAACTTGGATTAATATATACAGACACACTCAAACATACCTTTAATGTAACTTTACACAAAACTGAATTCCAATTATGTTTTAATTTTTTTAACCTTCGTTCTGGCCGGGTTAGCTGTTTGCCACGCCTCCATCCTCACGTTCGCTATCGATGGGCTGTTTGCTGTTGTATTCCCTTCACAATATTCCGAAAATGATGCACACAAATGTCCTCACAATAGGATAACGCACGACCACTTGCCAACGAGAAGTAGTCTTGAATGAGCGATCGTGGGAGCTAACAGGCTAAGGAAGGAATAACAGCCTAACCACATATTGATTGTGGGTAATGACGTTTTATTCTGAGAAAGGGTGCCATTGCCTATCGGAGTTGTGTGCACGAGTATACTCCATTACCCAGAAAGCCCTCTTTTTGCCCGCGCATGCGCGTTGTGTGTTTTCTGCTCCATGTGTAGGAGAAACTCGTGTGAATAAATCGTTCAATGCTCGTAGATATCTGTTATCCACGGAAGAGATGCGGCAAAAAAGACAGTGCGCTACAATGATAAACAGCCTCTCATGTCATGGCCACCTGTCTTCCTCGCATCTCGAATTTTTTCTCGTACTTAGAGCAAATTATTTGCTTGAAATTTTCTTCGTATCTCGAGCATCTCGTAGGTAGAGCTGCTCGTATGTAGAGGTACCACTGTACTAGCCTGCTAGCGACATCAAAAACATTAAAATAAACCAATACTTCACAGGTTGGCAAAGGTTGCTGCGCCGCCCTCAAAGCGTTGGGTGCATTAGTATACGTGACGGAGGTGGACCCCATCTGTGCTATCCAGGCATGGTATGATGAATTATGAACAAAAATGTTTAGTTGGAAATATTATCCTCTATGAAATTGATTGATTTCTTTTTTTTACAGCATGGACGGGTTGAGAGTGATCCAACTGAGCGAGGTGCTCCGACAAGTTGACATGGTCATTACCTGCACAGGTACATAGACCGCCTATTTTTGTCAATAATGAACTCGCAATGGCTGCCATCCCTCCCAGTCAAAAACTTTCATGAACGTGAAAATTCCCTGCATAGGTAATAAAAACGTGGTTGGCAGGGAACATCTAGAACGGATGAAGAACGGCTGTATCGTCTGCAACATGGGACATTCCAACACCGAGATAGATTTGGTATGATTCATGAGTAAAATTGGACTGAACGCAGAAACGGTCAGCCATGAAGGTGCGAATGTAGAAATAGAAATTACCTTGTGTTCTCCCAGGTAAGCTTGCGCACAGCAGAGCTGCGATGGGTGCGCGTTCGGCCCCAGGTGGACCACATCGTATGGCCGGATGGAAGGAAGATCATACTGCTGGCAGAGGTTATATCACATTATTACTTAATTTGACATATTTTGTATTGCTCAGTTCATATAAACTGTTTTAAGCCCTCCAATAGGAACACTCACATTTTTTAATGACCATTTGCTTTTGTGGTGCTCTCAGGGTCGTTTATTGAACTTGAGCTGCTCCACTGTGCCCCCATTCGTCCTCTCCATCACCGCCACCACTCAGGTAGATCACCTGCAAGCACATATTTCTTGTTAAATCCGGAAAGACCGATTTGTCCGCTCAATTAATTAGGCTCTGGCCCTCATCGAGCTGTATACCGCCCCGGAGGGACGTTACAAACAAGATGTCTACCTTCTGCCTAAAAAGATGGGCGAGTCCTTTGACCACACTTGATATAATGGTGGAGTCAAAACTCCCTTAAATTGCTATTTGAATATTTATGTTGACAGACGAATATGTCGCGAGTCTTCACCTCCCCGGCTTTGATGCTCACCTCACTGAGCTAACTGATGAACAGAGCAAGTACTTGGGTATCAGTAAGCATGGACCCTTTAAACCTAACTATTACAGGTGACATGATACACACACAAATTATATATACTTTTAAGACTTTTCACATTTAAAGTGATTCCCCCTCCCGACAGGTATTGACTGCATGGACCCTGAACACTGTCTGCTTGATCTGTTGATACTCTGAAAACTCAGTTGCAAGTGTAACTATACGCAATTATCTGGTATAATGATTTTTTTTAGAATGAGAAACTAAATAGACTGTAAACCAAGGGTGTCCAAACCGCGGGCCACTTGCGGCCTGCTACAAAGTTTTTATTGCTCCGTAGCAAATAATGACAGCCCAGAAAGGGCTAACAATAAATTAATTAGCTATTCTAAATTGTTAGACTTAAAGCCACAATGTTGTTTTTCAAGGTTTGTTAAATTCAGTATCAAGCATGATACTCATTAAGTCAGTTTGTGCT
Source organism: Stigmatopora argus (assembly GCF_051989625.1). NCBI lineage: Eukaryota > Metazoa > Chordata > Actinopteri > Syngnathiformes > Syngnathidae > Stigmatopora > Stigmatopora argus. The sequence goes on along the minus strand of NC_135389.1, from coordinate 19,417,751 downwards.
ATTGTACCACAGCCGAAAATTAGCTTCGTCATGCGCTAATTACCGATGCTAGCAAAAGACACAAGTTAACTAGCCGACTTTATCCGGTTTTGACGCCTTCTAACATAGCTAACAACTTTATATGTGCTCGTGTCGATATTAAGTGTTCATAACAATCAAATTCTGGCTGTTATTACCGCGTAGCATTTATACATTTTGATGGTATAGACCCATCCAAACTACTGCTAAAGAAGACACACAACAGCACTTACCAGAATATAAATTACACTGTTTTTTCCCCCTTCTTCGGCGTTATTTATAACTAGCGGCCATCTTGGTAATGGCAACCGGCGACTGTAAACACAGCATTTAACATGCGTCAATTTAAAGATGTCATTAACCTGCAGTACGTGAATTTGAAGAGTAGAATTTATGTAGAGACATTAACAATATGACTAAGGGGATTTTTAGATGTTGGGGCCAACGTAGAGCTAAAAATAATCTAAAAAGTCCACATTTTATTTGCCCAATTAGATATAGGTAATGGTTTGAAGTTTTGTTTATTATTGTGTCATACGTATTGATTGGGAGGAATGTTCTGTAAAACAATGGCGCCGTCTAGTGTACAAACAAGAGACCGCTTTCTCTCAATACTAGACATCCATATGCTTTAAAAATGTCACTATATATTTTGTTTATAAAGGCTCCCAAAGTGTGCGAAACACATTAAACTTTTAACCAGCAAGATTGCTAAGGGAAAAGTTAGCTTTTTAGCTAGCTAGCAGAGAAACAAAACTGCATTAAATAGAAGAAAAAAAACAATAAAAAGACATCTTCACCTAAGCGTTAATTAGTTTTATATACTTACCACCAAACTACACACCAGAATTGCAAAAAACATGTTCACAAATCAAGATTTAGAAAAAGACATTGCATTTTTGTTTATTTTCTTCAAGTTACAGGGAAGCACATAAAAGTTCTTTAAGGAATATATATATATATATAATCGTGAACAAATGATCTTAAATGAAATTCCAAACCATAGGTAAAAAAAAAAAGGTTGAGAGTTTAATGCCCAGATAATGTAGCAAGATTTTTGCACAAAGTTTAGCGATTATTTAGTATTTTGGGGGCATTTGTCTGCCACAGAATGCACTCGCCTAAGGCAGAGGAAGACAAAAAAATTAGGGTGATTTTTTTAAAACTCATTTTTAATCACATTTGGCAGCACTGTCAACAACTCTTCACTCTGTTGTCTTTGTATCTAGCTTTTGGATTTTAATCAAGTTTGGATTTGAATACTTTAGTCTCCAAGGACTATAATTCAGTTTGATTGGATACAGTTTCATGAAAATGAAAATGAAAAAAAATAAACTTTTATTCATGATTTGGTCCTGCTGCAATAAATTCTAAGAAATGAAGAACCCAAATGGATTATTGGAATGTCGAACAGTATAAGAAGGGAAAAAAGAGCACTTCAGTTAGACTATTAAGTAACATTTAACATTTTGCATATTGAATTAAAACAGTCATGTCTTACTCATCTTCACAGGAGCCCAAACACGTGTTAGGTTAAAATCCACCTTAGAATTCACCTCCTGTGAGAAAAGAAAAAGCTATCCCTACGCAAGTCAAACAACTAGTGTAGTAGGCAACAATCAAACAAGGATGTACAGAACGGCATGGCCAACTTGTTCTCACAAGAATTTTACTGAAAATTGTATACTCAACAATTATTGAAAATGATTCTGCCCTGCTTAAATGATCCTACTTCAACATGAGCATCATGCTACATCGAATACAAAGTGAATATTACTCCTGAAATGTATATAAACTGATTATGACTCCTGGAATTTATTTTACGGATGGTTGCTGTTCATGATTTTGTTAACAAAAGCAACCAAAAAAAATGTTCTGTTTACTTTTAAAAGGAAATGTTAGGTTTGGAATTACGCACTCGTTATCAACGAACTAGCTTGCTAAGCGGATAGCTCATCTGTTAATTACTAGCTAGATATCCTGGAATTTATTGTTCATGATTTTGTTAACAAAAGCAATAAAAAATTGTTCAGTTTAAACTTTTAAAAGGAAATATGTTAGCTTTGGAATTACACACTTGTTATCTACGAGCTAGCTTGCTAAGCAGATAGCTCATCTGATAATTGCTAGCTATCTATCCTGGAATTTATTATACGGATGATTACTGTTCATGATTTTGTTAACAAAAGCAATAAAAATGGTTCTGTTGAAACTTTTAAAAGGAAATATGTTAGCTTTGGTATTACACACTTGTTATCTACGAGCTAGCTTGCTAAGGAGATAGCTCATCTGATAAATGCTAGCTAGCTATTTTCTAACCAACCTGCTTGATTTTTACATTGGACTATTGGCTTTATAAGGTGTACCAGACTAGACATTTTTATATTCAATATAGACACTTTTTAATTTACAAAACGTGTTCAAGAACTACTAAAAAAAATGTCACTTTTGCGCGGCATTTTTCCACCCAAAATCCACTAAAATTCCCACGAGAGCAAATTGGCTTGCCAGACTGTCGTCCGTTCATCTCCCCAACAAACCCGACACTTCTTAACTCTGCATCATGCCACACCGATACACAAAAGACACTCAAGAAAACGACGACGACGACTTCCCTAAAACGGAGAGGAGCGAGACGTCGGGAAAACGGGAATCATCTGAGATTCCTGCTGATCGTCAGGTTTACATTCCACGCTCCTCCTGTGGCTTTTCCGTCGGACTCCTAAACTGTGCCTGAAGGTCCTGAAGTTCCAAATAGAACGTTAGAGGAAAGACCAAAAAAATGTAAATCCGCCGCTTCCTCCGATTGGACTCCCGACGCTAAAAGCCGAAACGGGGCGTGCCACAGGTAGTCATAAAAATCTCGCTGTAAAAAATACGTCTGGATTAAATAAGAACTACAACTCCATGTCCTGTGCCTCATCCTCAGAAAAGTCCGACATGGAGCTCTCGTCGGAGGAGTTGCCGCCGCCCTCCTCCTGCTCCTTTAGCGCCTCCTCCGTGGCATACTTTTGGATGTATTCTGACAAAGACACAAAAATGGGTGTTAGGAAGGAAATTTACGTTGAAAAAGTATGCACAGTATTATTGTTAAGCCTTCTCCATACGTAAAGTGTCGGTGTCATTCTTAGATCGTTTTCGGAAATTAACAGCACATACTTTATTCCTGTCATCCATCCTAGTCTAAAGCAATGTTCCCTCTAAGCTGCGCGCAGGTGCAATTGCGCACTACTCTCGTCTTCTCTGCGCACAGCAAATCATATGGAGCGCACCAAATAAAATCCCCATTTTTTTTAGCTGTGAGGTCGACGCGCGAACCACTCATCCGCCGGGCCGCCCATTCATAGATATTAATCATTACATTTTATTATTACTAAATCATTTATGTGTAGTAGACATGCACCTGCTTATGGCAGGTGTGATACTGGTGTGTGCCCATAGCGAGGAATGATGATGTTGCTCACACCAGTACTCAATGTGCTCAGGGAGGTTGTCTTTCTGCCCAAAATTAGAGGGAACATTGGTCTAAAGTATTAAATTGCGTATTTTCTCGCATATTAGCCACCTCCGCATATAAGCCGTACCCTTGATTTGCCTTAAAATTGTTGAATTGGACCATTTCCTCCGTATAAGATGCCCCCTCATTCACAATTTTTACCTCCATATTCATGGTTTTAATAGGGAGTACAACTTACTTACTTTGAAGGGAAACTTAAGAAAAATCAATATTTCTGAAATACTGTAAAAATCATCAGCTGGATTTCACATTCCTAGAGTGTTGCCACCACGTCGACAAATTCAAAAAGGAAGTCAAGTGAGCAGTACAACCAGGAAGTGTCTCCGTCGCAGTCTAGTTTGGCTCCCTTAGGTAAGATGGCGGCGCCCTAAGATATTAATGGCAGGCACACGTAAGAGTTTTTTCACGTTTTATGCAAGATGGATTTTTTCCTGAATTTCATTAATAGATGTCCAAATAAATTTTGTTTAGCATTTTATCTGTTTATCTTTTCTCTATTTTGAAATAAATGACCGTATCTGCCGCATTGTCTTGCGTTATGGCGTTTCCTCTTTGTCACCTTGCAGTTTCGTGCATGTCAAGTCTAATTTGTGTGCATATAATTTTTTGGGGCGACAAATATGGCGTGTATGCGAGAAAACATGGTAGTAAAAACCTGCATCTGATGTTAACTTGGGTAATTTTTGTTACATTTCTGTGACGATTCCCAATTTTTTTATGAGACATCAAGAAAGAGTAGACAGTAATGCTACTTGTATTCGGTAGCATATATTTTGGTGATTCCGTTTTTTTAGTATCACGCATGTTCTTCCGTCTGTTCTCCTTTCTACTGCCCCAAAACAATGTTGCATCAGATTGTGTCATAAGGGAGGGGAGGACCTTTGATCTTGTGTTTGTAATCCTCTGGGCGGTGAAGAAACATTGCTGCGGCGTCCCCGTTTAAAGGGTCAATAGGGTTAGGGTAGGAGAGCAGCTGGGGTAGGAAGGTCTCAAAGATGTTGGTGAGGTCTGGAGGTGACATACGGGGCGAGAGGAAAAGTGGATTTAGTCGTAGTCATAAGGATGAGCATTTGTCTCGTTTCAAATTTGTCATCATCATCTCAATTTTGTCTAATCTAAAGCACTCCAGACGGTAAATCCGGTTTGGCAGTGTTACTCTACCTGAGACTCTCCCAGTAAAACCTGAAGCTCAACTGATAATCGTCAATTGCGTGCGTGCGTGCTGGTGATGCTGTTGCTCACAAATGCTTTGTATTATGATACCATTGATGTCATAGTTTCAATTAAAGCCAATAAAAACTGGTAGTACCTGCATTAACCTGTCTTACAAAACATACTCAACCGCCTAATTTCTACATAACGTAGACCACGTTCATCTATCTTAAACTTTTAGACAAAGTGACAATTCTACCGTGCCTGTTACATACCGTAAAGTGCCGTCCACATCTGGTTGATGACGTCCAAACACACTGTCCCTGACCTGAAAAGACATGCAACACTGTCAAAATAACTTGACAAGTTACCCTTATAAACTGCTACAAAGTGGTAGCACATGACTTAATTTAATGTTTCGGGGTCAAATCTTAAAGTGTGCATTATTGGAATTATAATCACCTACATGAAATTGATGTAAATATTACACAAAAATGAAAGTATGTTTAAAAGAGTGATCAGAGAAAATAATCATACAATAGAAAATGACTCACGCTTCATCTATGTTGGGATGAAAAATTTTGTTCATGAAGCCTGTTTAAAGAAATGTGGAAAATAGGATATTACATACTTGAATGGAAGACTTAAAAACAAAGATGTCACTGACGTACCTATTGATGGGGACTTAAAGGGGTATTTGTCGGGAAGATCCACTCTGACCTTCCACACGCCTCCTTCGTAGGGAGCTGCAACGACAAAACCAGGATGTCAAAAAGTGGTCTTAAATTGATAAGAATGAATTTTAATGGCTTACTTTCGGACGGTCCGTGGAACTTGACCACAAACTCATTGAGACCACTCAAAATGGTGACCTCATGCTTGCTCTCAATGCTGATGTCTGGTTAAGGAAATATACAGAGCAGGAAACACACTAAACAGGATGTCAAACCAGAAGCTAACTTTTTTGTGACGGGAAAACCCAAAATGCATTTCAAAAGATCCTGTTTTCACCGAATGATTTAGTACTGAAATTATTGTGAGCAGGACTATTAGCTTCTTTTAATACCTTCTTTTATTCTTTTTTTTATTTTAAATGTTGGGTGTGTTATTGTAATTGAATTCATTTGCAGCAACAAGTCAATATACTGCTAATCAGAAGTTGTGGCAATAAAAAAACTGCATCTTCAGTTTTGTGGGGCTTGTTTCAACATGTTATTCCTCAGATCAGCTGTGAATAGTCGGAAGCCCCGCCCTCTGCCATGTTCCGGATGGTAACAGGCGAACCAATCAGAATGCACCGTCTCGCTGCAGGACAAAAACAAAACAATTGAGCTCACGCTGCCTGACAAAACCATTCCGGGTTACTTAACCTCACCACGGGAAAAAAAACGGAAATACACGTCTATTAAAAAACACCAATAAAACTGTGATTGAATGAAGCTAAATAATAAGTCAGAATATAAGTTGGTGTTTACCCCCCAACACGTAGAATCATGACTTCTTACCATGTGTGCTTAGTATTCCAAATATAAGTGAGGTTTGAAAACGACATTTCAATACTCAAAAAAATATCGATTGGTGGAGACCTACTGAGCCAAAATACTTGTTAGCGTAGCCCTCGTTTGTTCTCTTTTAGCTAGCAAGCCTTCATCAAAACGGTGACAAAAACAAGTTTGACCAACATTAAAACGTTTCAAAACAGCGTCAAATTCAAACCCCGGCCCCTAAAATATGTGTCGTCCAGTGGCTTTTATTCACAAGAGTCCGACGACGACGTGTATTATTTTCTTTTCTTATTTCCATGTTAAAAACAACCTAAAGCTAATTCCGAGTTAGCCGCTAACGTACAGTAAAAAAGAAGGCAACGCTAACACAGACTACTTATCCCACTGAAAACAAAGACTAAGTGGATAAAGTCAAAATAATTTAAAAAATGTTAGCTTCGTTAATATAATAATTCATACCAGTGTCACTGACACACACGTGTGGGTAGTTTTCCCAAGACCTTAATATTGTTAAAGCCCACAATATCAAACCAAAGCAACGGCGAACAAGCTAAATAATCATTTTCATCCAATAAATCGTTAATATGACAGTAGAATAAAGGATACAGTTTCACCACGTCGGTGTCCATTCGCCTCTTGCCAGGACTTGGAGACGACATTTTTGTTAGTGTATTCCTTTGAGAAGTCAGCTAAAAAAATACTGCGGTTGCTGTTTCTTTTTCAACGGTGGAAACAGCTACAAAGGCTGTGGTCCCAAATCGTCAACCTTCCAACGGAATCCATACACAAAAGAGCAGTTGTGACATCGTTTACTTTGTCTTTTTTTTTCTTTTTTTTTTTGGGCCCCCCACCGGACACCCCAAGTAATATTTCGAGCAGCTTCGACGAGTTGTCTTCGGACGAGCTCCAACCAGACGAGGGGAGGAGTTCAAATATGGAAATTCAAAGGAAAAACGAAAAAAAAACGTGTCACAACGTATCATTTTCACTGCGTAATTAAATTTAAAAAATCATTTATGACGATTAGGAAGTCAACGAACCATGAAAAGTTTGTAGTTTCGTAAAAAAAATGGCTAAATAGAACTAATGTATTGCTATTGGCTTGATGTCACAGCACTGCATTGTCAGCCATTTTCTGTCAAATTTTAGTATGATGAAATCTAAATTTAATCAGGCGTTTGATTAAACGTTTATTCTATCGAGCCTGTTAAAGGGCAAAGTTCACGAAGGGTTTAGTGTCAACTGGTCAAACGCTATTGCGCTTCCTAGGCCACCGTAGTTTTGCTTACAGATAGGAAAAATGTAGTTTGTACACTAGGGGTCGCTAACTGTAATCTTTTCGGGCAGGGGTGGGGAATCTATGGCTCGAGAGCCATATGTGGCTCTCCACTAACCTTCAAGATAAAATTGAATTGAATTGAATGTTTTTATTGTCATTATTGGATTGGATTGGATAACTTTATTCATCCCGTATTCGTTTGAGCAATTTAATCTAAAAGTATAAAATTACGTAGGCTTCATAAATGTGCGCACCCTCCTAAATAAGTGAAAGTTGCAATTTTAAATATTTATAAATAAATTTCATATTTTTATTTGATATTTCTGCCTGGATGGGAGATGTTCACCACTCAAGATTGTTTCATTATCACAAGACCATGCACGTATCAAAGTGCAGTAGCCTTAATGTCCGCAAGAAGGTAGTGTTGCGCCACTTTTCCCCCCTCCTCCAAAACAGCTTGCTGGTGGGCTTTCCAAAGTGAATTATAAAGCAAATACGCCAATGAGCCATGCAAAGCTCCTTTGAGGAGTTCATGCAAACATAATAATAATAGTAATACAGCCATCAAAGCATGTGAAACCCGCAAGGTCACCCAGAGTTTTATTAACCAACAAGTCAAGCATCCTCACTTGCCATCTTGAGTGCCTTAAGGATTCATTCTGCTTGATTTGCTTAGGAAAAAAATACTATGCGGAGAACACTTTGTCCCTCTTAACAAGGTCGAGATATGGCTTTTTGAATGCCCTCAAAATTAGCCTGACTGCCGTCCTATTATTTATCTTATGAATGTGAAGGATGTTGGAACATGAGCAGGAAATAACAAATACAAGGGAATTATTTGTCATGAATAATAAGGTGTAAGGAGTAACCGAAAGTGATATCAACCCGGCTATTGATAGCCCTTTCTTCGAGAGGGCCGGCTGGCTTGATTTGGAGATAATCAAGTGATGACAAAAGACAATGATGCCGCTTTGAAGTCTTTCTTCCAGCTCGGCTGCTAACGTGCTGCCATTATTTGGACTTTGGAGCCTATTATGAGTCTGTTTACATTTGCATAGCATTTTGAGAGCGGATTTTTAGAGGAGGCGTTAAATGGGAGATTTCCAAAGGACAAATCTCATATTATGACCAAAAAATAAAAGTTGGTGTTGACAACGAGGGTCTGGATGAAATTCCTCAACGTTACATAATTTTGCTCCGACGGTGCAAAGAACCTTGGAAGTTTCATGACGTGACAAAGCGCTTGAGAGCGGCGCCTCATCCTTTTCCTATCCGTTCCCCTTGGTAACTATGGAAACTATGTGTTTTAATCTCCAACACCATTTTTGATTGCCGACACACGGCGGGGCGCCTGGAGTTTTCACGCATCCGAAAAGGGGAGAGATGGGAAAAAACTGAAAAAAAAAAAGGTGTTCACTGACATGGCAAAGGTCAGTTTGTCAAAGTTGGCGGACAGAAGTTGGAGGGAATAATGCGGATTTGTTGATAAATACACCCACACGTGTCTATTTAAAGATTTGGATGACGACACGGGGCGAGATTTCGCAGAGGAGTTAGTCTGTGATCTCAGATAGTCAATACATCTAAAGCTCCCTCTTTAATTAGACACAAAGACGAAAACCCATCACCATGACGACACGATATAAAGGCAGAGGCAAAGGAAGGCGGCTTGTGAGCATCTGTGGAAAGCAGAAAGGGCAGCGCCTATCCGCATACATTTTGGCGATAGCATCTCTCCTCGCCTGCTATTAATACCACCGATAATTTATTTTGACACACGATTGGCTCGTCTGTACATAAATAAAGATGGGATGGATTGTTTTATGAAAACGGCCTGCTTGTGTATTGGAAGAAAGAAATGAGATGGACATTAGGAGACCACCCACTGATGTGTGGGGGTCCGTACTTCGCTCTGGTACCACGTGTTGAGTGTTGATCATGCTGTTTAGCGTACCATGCTTTGCCACAAACAGATATTATTACAGTGGCGGGCCGTCAGGGCCTTCAAGGCCTTCTCTGCTGGCCTAAGAAATATCTGAATCATATATTATATTTTGTCCATGAAAACTTATGAAATAATTCCAAATTGTCTGTTAGCTTCCTTTCATTGCTTTCCCCCTGGTTGCACTGCTTCCAGATGTGTGTTTTCATATTGAAGCATTTAACCAATCACATTTCAGCCATTATTTGTTGCCAGGGTCAGAAATCTGCCTCAAGGCCTTCACAATCAGTTCTGCAGGCTCTGCTGCATTAAACAAGCGTCGATAAGACTGTTGCTTTAACCAATCAGAATTCGATTTGGTGACACCAGGCCTTCTCGCAGGCGTAGGGATACGTCATCAATGTTGGAAAGAAATTGTTGTTTATGCTGAATGGCAGGAAATGCTTTAAAGCGGGACGTAAAAACTTCATATTCCACTTCGAAACAAGAAAAAAAAAGTACGTTAACCTTACATATCCACGTAACAGTGGTACCTCTACTTACAAATTTTTATACAAACAAAATTTTCAGGTCACAAAACACTTTGCTGTACAAATTACTGTTCCAATATACGAAAACAAGATCCAAGTTACGAAATCCCCCCAAATGTAAATACATTTACGGCATCCGTTATTTTATTTTGAAATTGTCGCCGTGGCATCGTGTTCTGCTTGACCATCTGCCTCCCCATTGGCCATTTTACATGAAAAACTTTAGTTTGGCGTGGGGTCTTTCAATTTTCAAACATTGTTGGGCTTAATAGGCATTGCAAAAAGGCGCTAGCAGGCGCAGGTCAATTAGTTTCAGGCGTCCGTGCAGCACGGTGCTTGTTCAGACTCGTTTGCGTCCACGTGCTCGGTATGGAGCTCAGCAGTTACTATGGCTTGACACACGGGAAAGCCAAGGGTGACACTAATTGCTACGAGCTTTTGCGTCAGAACCTTGGTCACGGCAGAAATGCGTAACACCCAAATGGAAGCCGCGGCGTCGCAGCTGTGAAAGAACGGCGAGGCCAACTCCGGCAATTAGCAGGGTGGACGCACCGTGGAAATGACACGACAGTGCCAGAATATCCGTCCCAATCCGAATCTCGGGCGCCTCGGTTCGTTTGCTGCCTGGTAACAAAGTGGGTTTTTGGAGGGCTCCGTCTTGAGCGTCTATGACGCCGGCTTTGCATTTGTCTTTTCCCGCTGACAAATGCCGAGAAGGTGAGCGATCGGTTGGCGACATCTTGATGTCGTTAGGCTTCCGCCATGACGTGCGGGCTAGCAAAGGGCTAATAAGGCGTGTGCTGCCGCGGAAAAGCAGCTTGGAGACAAATGTAAACAAGAATGGGGCGAAGAAGGCTTTTTTTAGGGTTAACTATTACAGGTGATGGCGGCTCGGCGGGTGAGTGGTCCTGGGTTCGAATCCGGGCTGTGTGGAGTTTGCATGTTCTCCGCGTTGGTTTTCTCCGGGTACTCCGGGTTCGAATCCAGGCTGTGTGGAGCTTGCATGTTCTATGCGTGGGTTTTCTCCGGGTACTCCGGGTTCGAATCCAGGCTGTGTGGAGCTTGCATGTTCTATGCATGGGTTTTCTCCAGGTACTCCGGGTACTTCAGGTTCGAATCCAGGCTGTGTGGAGCTTGCATGTTCTATGCGTGGGTTTTCTCTGGGTACTCTGGGTTCGAATCCAGGCTGTGTGGAGCTTGCATGTTCTATGCATGGGTTTTCTCCAGGTGCTCCGGGTACTACAGGTTCGAATCCAGGCTGTGTGGAGTTTGCATGTTCTACACGTGGGTTTTCTCTGGGTACTCCGGGTTCTAATCCAGGCTGTGTGGAGTGTGCATGTTCTGTGCGTGGGTTTTCTCCAGGTACTGCGGGTACTCCAGGTTCGAATCCAGGCTGTGTGGAGTTTGCAGGTTCTACACGTGGGTTTTTTTCCGGGTATTCCGGGTTCGAATCCAGGCTGTGTGGGGTTTGCATGTTCTCTGCGTGGGTTTTCTCCGGGTACTGCAGATTCCTCATGCATGGTAGGCTGATTGGACACTCTAAGATTGCCCCTACGTTTGAGTGTGTTTTTGAATGGTTGTCCGTCTCCTCGTGCCCTGCTTTTGGCTGATCACCAAATTAGAATGTACCCCGTCTCTGGCCCAAAGTCAGCTGGGATAGGCTCCAGCACCCCCCGCGACCCTTGCAGCTCAGAAAACGAATGAATGAAAGTTTTTTAGGTAGATGTTTACTTGCAAATATGAAAAAAAGATACAGATTACCTAAATTCTCACAAATATGTACCATATACTCATTCAAAACAAACATTTTTAGGGTTAACTATTCCAGGTTTTGCACCACCAGTTGAACCACTTAACCACTTTTGTCAATCACAACAACACCGGGCAAGGTTTTCCCTATCGGAAGACGGCGCGACATCATGGCGAAACGGTCTTAAGGCTCAAAGCCATCTTCCTTCCCCAATCCAAAATTGCGGGTGTGCTTCCTGGTGGTCCCGGCTGTCTGCGTGGAGGTCATCTCCCCCCGGAGACGCCATCAGAGCGCCGACTCTCTCTAATGATGCTGCTCGGGGGCTGACTCACCTCCCCTCTGACAGACAGTGCTTTATTAGTTTCTTCAGGATAAACGTCTGCCTTTCCAGCTCTTCCAAAGCCACATCTCAGGGGGTCACTGACGCCCCCCCCCCGTCCTTTATTTGCTTTATTTATAAACCCCGAGTCTTCTCCCCACACCTGCTTGTGCACGGCGGATCGTCATTGATTGAGCCCAACGTCTTCTCGCAATGAGGAGCGTGTCTTGGACACCTCGGATCCAATTTCGTTCAAAGCTTCTCTTTCTTGAGACGTCTACTGGTTTACTGAGATCTTGCCGTGGGACGGTGTGCTGTCGTGTTTTTATTTATTTTCCATTGGGATGACCCCATTCGGTTGGAGTTAAATTCCCTGGTCTATTGAGCTTTTCTGGAGGCGTGTCCTGGATTTGATTCATCATCACTAAAAATATATGTTTGGATGAAGCTACTGTGAATCGTGCATATTTTGTGTCTGTTTAAGCAATGCATTTTTGAACATAAAGAGTGGCATAAAGGGGTGCCGGAGCCTATCCCAGCTAAAAAGTGGACCAGACGGGGTCAGCAAGGTGACGGACAACCATTCATGTTCATAACTAGGGGTCATTTAGCCTAGCATGCATGTTTTAGGGATGTGGGAGGAAACTGGAGTACCCGGAGAAAACCCACGCAAGCCTGGGGAGAGCAGGCAAACCCAAGACAGTGAGGATAGACGTCTGGGATGGAACCCTCGACCCCAGAACTGTCAGCCCGACGCCCTAACCTTTAACGTCAACTCGATTTCACGTGGGCCGGACCATTTTAGATATAATGTTTAGTTTTTTTTTTATAAATTGATTGAAAGAACTGGATTAAAATCCCTGAATATTCAGTTTTTTAAAGATCTAAAACAATGTTTGTTTTAGCTTTTTTTATATATATTCTTAGATTTTACAAAATGATTTTTGAATTAAAAACAGAAAAAATTGATTAAATTAATTTGATCCGAAAACAGAAAGTCGGCACTCATGATTGACTTTCCCGGGCCACACAAAATGATGCGGCGGGCCAGATTTGGCCCCCAGGCCGCCACTTTGACACATGTGCTCTACATAAAACCCCTTCCCGAATCCTGCTTTTTAGCACAAGTCTTCATTTTTTTCTAACGCTTGCCAAAAAGCAAGAAAGAAATCCCAAATACTACAGTCGACACTTCTAGACATAAAAGAAAAATGGACAAAAAGGCAAACAAAAGCCGAGTGGCAATTGACCTTCTATTTATCTAGCGCCATAGGACTTGAATGCTAATATGTGTCTAGCGCATATGTAAGTAATACTCTATATTCATCAACAAGACACCTGGCAAGAAAACACCTCAGTATGCTCGATTCACTGTGAAATCATTTCATACACTTTTTCACACATCATCAAACACGACAGCTAGTAGGTCGCTATGCTACGGTCAATCGCAAGCGTCCAGATCTGGTCAGGTGCCATAAAAAAAAAGTGGGTTCACGAACAGGTGTTGCCGTTCGGGTGTACTCGCACGTCTGAAAACGGAGTCTCGATGGATGGAAGTCGCCGTTAAATGCGTTATTTTCGTATGATTGTCGCGCCTTCCGGAAGAGGTGATTGTCCTCGCGGCGAGATGCCGAGTGCTGCGAGGCAAAGATAAGTCGGGATCTCGCCGCCGTGTGCTCATATAAGTGGGAGAGCGGCTGTCTGGCCCAAGGGAACTTGGAGCGTCGCTCTCTCTCTCGGCGCTGGAGGCCTTCCGAGTTCCTCGGATGAATTTTATGGGGCTGTACGTTTTAATTAAGTCTTTATCTTTATCTCACGCCAGCCAATGGGCTAGCGGCGAGATTCCCTAGCTGACGCGCTGTGGTGGTTATGATGGCGGCGCTGAATTGGAATTGGGATTTCCATGCAAGATGGGGCCTCCATCGCTTGGCGATGCATTTTTTTTCAGCCAGGCGTACACACTTACACACACACTCATGATTCAGTCAACTATAGCACCTCAATATGGAGAAGAGCTGCGTCACGGGTGTTACCGTGCTGGTAGCGAAGCGCTGAGTTATTACGATGCCAGCTTCGCTTTTTGTAAATGTGAAATGAGTAGTGTTAAATAAATGCAGCCTCATTGCCGAGAATACGCACAACTCGGTGACGTTATCACCGAGAGTTCAGTGACGGCTTAAGACCGCGACTAATAAATGAAAAAATACTTGGAATTTGGATAGAATTTGGGATTGCTTTGTTATACCTGGTGAATTTTATGTTGACTTGTGTTTGTTTTCTTGCTACATAGCGTCTCCTTCCTACTCGTTACATCCTTTGAATCAGCCACCATTTTACTCTACTTTCCACACTATAAGGCGCACCTTCAATGAAGAGCCTATCTTAAAATTGGTTTCATTTATAAGGCGCATCGGGTTATAAGACTCAGTAGTAGTGGTGGTGGTGGTCTTGGTGGTGGTGGTGGTGGTAGTAGTAGTAGAGGATTGTGTTATACATCCATTGAGTGGAGCTGGTATCGGAAATAGGGGTAGTAGTAGGGGCTGTGTTATACATACACTAGATGGAGCTATAGTAGTAGTAGTAGTAGTAGTCATAGTGGTGGCAGTAGTAGTAGCAGCCGCAGAAGTAGTAGTCATAGTGGTGGCAGTAGTAGTAGCAGCCGCAGAAGTAGTAGTCATAGTGGTGGCAGTAGTAGTAGCAGCCGCAGAAGTAGTAGTCATAGTGGTGGCAGTAGTAGTAGCAGCCGCAGAAGTAGTAGTCATAGTGGTGGCAGTAGTAGTAGCAGCCGCAGAAGTAGTAGTCATAGTAGTAGTAGTAATAGTGGTGGTAGTAGTAGTGGTAGTAGTAGTAGTGGTGGTCATAGTGGTAGTAGTACCCATAGTAGTAGTAGTCATAGTGGTGGTAGTAGTAATAGTAGTAGTGGTAGTAGTAGTAGTAGTGGTAGTAGTGGTAGTAGTAGTAGTCATAGTGGTGGTAGTAATAGTAGTAGTGGTAGTAGTAGTGGTCATAGTGGTAGTAGTACCCATAGTAGTAGTAGTAGTAGTCATAGTGGTGGTGGTAGTAGTAGTAGTAGTAGTAGTGGTAGTAGTAGTAGTAGTAGTAGTAGTGGTAGTAGTAGTAGTAGTCATGGTGGTGGTAGTAGTAGTCATAGCAGTAATAGTCATAGTGGTGGTAGGAGTAGTAGTCATAGCAGTAATAGTCATAGTGGTGGTAGGAGTAGTAGTTGTCATGGTTTCACGAGCTCGGAATAATGTTTATGTTTGTAACGTCTGCCAGACTTCGCTACGTTAATGTGGGAATGGGGGGGAATTTCGATTGCCATTCCATTTAGTCAGTGTGTGATTGTTGTTTTGCGAGCGCTCCAAGACTTCATTTTCTTTCCTTTGTGAGGGAATCGCGTGAGATAATAGCTCTTATTGAAAGCTCACATTCAAATTGTCCCAGATGCCAAAAAAAGACAAAGACTCCGAGGCCTGATATCATTTCACTTTTTTCTTCTCCAGAATATTAATTTGTCAGTTTCCCTAAAGCTTGTGATTTTGCTTTTCATTCATTCAGTTTCCATTTCCCTTATCCTCACATGGGTCGTGGGGGGTCCCGGAGCCTATTCCAGCCCATCACATGGCCCAAGAAGAGCCCCGTCAACGACACGGAAACAGGGATTGAGCCCGGATCCTCGTTATGTCATTGAATATCGCCGAATGTACTCATGGCAAATCCCTAGTAAGATTAATTTGAGATGTAGCCAATGAAGCACGTTTCCCCGTCCCGGCTGTCAAAGTGTCACGTCCCCCGCTTGGCGTCGGCGCCTGTAAACCTTCACATCTATTTATGTCTGCGGGCGAGGACTCATCCCTTCGGTCACATCCGATTCTCCAGATGAGCGCTGACATCCTCGTGGTAGGACACGAGCGTTTTGACGTCAG
The DNA here is from genome assembly GCF_051989625.1 of Stigmatopora argus. NCBI lineage: Eukaryota > Metazoa > Chordata > Actinopteri > Syngnathiformes > Syngnathidae > Stigmatopora > Stigmatopora argus. The sequence continues at coordinate 19,401,813 of NC_135389.1, read as the reverse complement.
TCAGCGCCGACCAAACACACGGCGTCCGAAATAGCTTGCCCCCACTTGCGTCCCCCCCAATGTCGCGCTACAGAGGAGGTGTATTTTGGTCAGCGTGTCTGCCGGTGTCAAAGACGTCACGGTCGGGAGGGTGTGAACCGCGTGGACGAAATGTCACACTCACTGTCGGGACGGCGAGGCCCAACTTTTCCTTGGAATGCGCTAGACGTCCAATCCATTTCGACTGGGAACGTTCTTTCATTTTAAAACGGATTGGACGTCTAGCATTGACAATAGCAGGCAATGCACATATATACAGTATGTCGCTGATGAACCCAAATTTTTTAAATATTATTTTTTAACTTCCGATACAAGCGTATGTCACAAGGAAGTGACTCAACCCACTTAATAATTGTCAGGAGTGGCCTGTTTTGTCCCTCCTGACGTGCCGTCAGGGAAGCAGCTGCAGTCAATCTGCTGATTGCTTCCTGGCTTTATTATTTAAGGAGCAATGTGTCAGAGGACCATTGCCGGATCGTCTCTTTGTTTGTGCGTGCGCGTAGCATGCTGCCGTTCTGTTCCAGCCCATTGTGGATTTGTAGACCTTTGTTTATTCATTAAAGAATGTAGTTTGAAGTGAACTGGCTCGAGTCACTCACGTCTCCTGCGCTTGGGTCCCCCATATACCCCCGATCGCGCCGCGACGACGCAGCGACGCAGCAAGATCGTAACAATAATAAGCGTCGGTTTAGCAAATAGAGTTAGTAAACATTCTTTAAAATAGGCTATCTTGCCATTCCCAGCTGAATATTCCCCTCAAACACAACAAAAACAAAGAGAACAACAACATTTTGATTACCGTAACAGAATCATAGTTTCTTTTAGTTCAGGAACGAAGTAAACATCTCAAGGCACCGCTAACGTTTTTAACTGTAACTTGCGTAGCTAAGCGCTAACAATTCCGACTTGACCGCTTGATTAGTGACCAAAGTGAAACCCTCTCATGTGAAAACTGAAGACTATGACATATTTTAACCATATAATCTTATGAAGACTATGAAATATTTTACTCATATATTTCATTACAGCTGCTTCATTTTTATATATTACTACTGTATGATTAAACACTTGTTTTTAGCTCAATGACCACGCGAACGGAAGGTCCCGCTATAATGATGCTTGTACTGAATACGCAACATTGTTAGACGAGATAAGACAGATTTAGGAATTGGAGTCAGATGCTAAAACTTAACGTCTAACAAAACAACAAACTTCTTAACTGGAAAAAATGTTTTTTTCCTATGTAATGCCTCTGGACGTTTGTTTGCGGTGTGACAATAGCAAGAAGAATCAAAAGCTAGCAAGAACAAGCAAAAGCTAGTGTGACATGCTAGAGTGTTTGATTTATTAACGATTGCATGTAAAGAAGCTATGACGAGTTTGGATTGAATGTGTGTATCGGTGTTCGATTGTTGATCCTGGGATCCACATGGCAAGTGTGGGGCATGTTAAAGAAGATCGGGGTTCGATTATTGATGTCTTAGCAAATAGCTTGAGGCACGGGAGGTGTGCTGAATCATTACAGTAAAAGTTGGATTGAACTAACAACAACATCTCACTGTTCTGATTATTTCCCCCTGTGTGTCAAGGTATGCTGTTTGTTGTAAAGGCTGTTTGAGTTTGGGGTTTGTAATATACAGTGTTTAGCGTGTGAGACAAGAGATAATGGTTATTAATGTTTATTTACGTTTGAATTACGGGCGTGAATGTGAGAGTCTCGGGTCACGCACATGGAATAGCATTTAGCACGCTACCTTCGGCCACCATTATCCTGGACAGTGTCTATAACGGTCATAGAAATGATGTTATATTATTGATATTGCATTGTTTGCCCTGTTGAATAATAGTAGGACTACTAGAAGTTGTAAAAGGAAAAGATATAACAAGTTATGACCGTGTGTTGAACGAGTGTGTGTGTGCATTGGGTTTTGGGTTCTAAAGTGTTGATAATATATATATTTATATATATAGGTGTAATTGTACATTATGTTTTGGGTTCTAACGTGTTGATAATGTATATATATGGGTTTAATTGTATGTTATGGGTTTTTGTGTTAAATCATTACAGTAAAAGTTGGATTGAATTAACAACAACATATCACTGTTCTGATTATTTCCCCCTGTGTGTCAAGATCAAATGCAGGGTGTAACACTAGCGCGAACAATCGAAAGCTAGCAAGAATAGCCAAAAGCTAGCAAGAATAGCCAAAAGCTAGCAAGATAAATCAAAAGCTAGCAATAACAAGAAGCCATCTGACAAGTAGGAGAAAACATATTAAGATGTGTGTCAAAGTGTTGCTAAAATATGGATGAGGAGGACCTAAAGTGTTCCATCGTGATACAGGAAAGAGGAATTAAAAGAAGCTCTTGGAGGGAAATGGACGGAGGAAGCTATCGTGCAGTCCGACTCAAAAAGCTGCAGCAAAGGTTCCTGCCAGTTTAACGCCGGCGCAGCCCACACGTTGGCTTGATACAATCGCACAGACACCAAATGCCATGAGAAATGTCAAAGCTACTCTTTAGAGAGGCAAGACACACACATACAAAGGAAGGAACACATCAACAGCTCCCAAAGCTCTGCAACATCCACATCTTCTGTGTAGAAATGCAAATGCTGTTTCTTTCCCATTGGAGTGAATAGGCTATAAAAAAACAACTTTTTTTTCTTTACTCTTCTCTGTTCTTTTATTTGACATCTGTCTAGCCTGAATGATTCACTACACTTTCATAATAAAGTGAGAGAGACCTATCTGGTTTCTTTTAAATCGTGTTCCTCTGAAGCAGGCAGGGTCACAAGTTCTCTTTTTTTTTCCTCTGGCCCAAACGCTGACTTTTTGGACAAACAACGTTCCTGATATGGAGTGGTTCCAAGTTACACATTTGTTTCATCTTTATTGTTTCATTTTCTGAACCGCTTAATCCTCACTAGGGTCGCGGGGGTGCCAGAGCCTATCCCAGCTGACTTTGGGCCAGAGTTGGGGGACACCCTGAATGGGTTGCCAGCCAATCACAGGGCACACAGAGACAAACAACCAATCACCAATTTTAGGGTGTCCAATCAGCCTACCATGCATGTCTTTGGAATGTGGGAGAAAACCGGAGTACCCTGAGAAAACCCATGCAGGCCTGGGGAGAACATGCAAACTCCACATTTTAGATTAGATAACTTTATTCCGGAAATTTCACTGTCACAGTAGCAAGAGGGTGAGAATACAGACACAGGAAAATACATTTTAGACATAAATTCATAGATAATAAATAAGTAAATAAATAAATAAGCGTGTTGCAGTGTTTATTGTATAATTCGTAATACAATAATTATATCATACGCTACATATGGACTCTTTGCTTCCACTTTAATAAAATCTTTCATTTTCTGAACTGCCTGTTGTCACAATTGTCATGGAGGGTGCTGGAGCCTATCCCAGCTACGCTGAATCGGCAGCCAGCCAATCGCAAGGCACAAGGAGACAAACAACCAAACCGTCATAGCTAGGGACAAAATAGCATACAACTAGCCTAGCTTGCGTGTTTTGGGGGCGAGTCATTAAACCAGAGTACCCGGAGAAAACCCACCCGGGATCAAACTCTTGACCCCAGAAATGTGAGGCCAACGCGCCTCACCATTTCGGGGTTGAGGGTTCGGGGTCAAGGGTTCGGGGTTGAGGGTTCGATCCCAGGTCAGTCCTTACTGTGTGGAGTTTGCATGTACTCCAGGGGCTTACGTGGGTTTTCTCCGGGTACTCCGATTTCCTGCCACATGCCAAAAACAAGCAAGCTAGGCTAATGGTATGCCAGGTCAATCATCCCAGTACGTATAATGATATTTCCAAAAGTGTACTAGTACACGTGTGGCAGTATAGTGTGGCAACGTAAGGGTTGAGGTCTATAAATAGTCATCCTTTCGGAAAAGGTTGGGTGTCATTGTCGGAGTCGCCCCCCCCACTCTGTCTTCGATTAAACCCGTGAGTAGGAATTTAAAATAGGCGACCGCCGCAGGTATGCTTGGTTTTGAACCAGTCACCACTTAGTATCACTTCCCTGATGATGCGGGGGAAACTTTTCTTTCTTTGACCTATAAATAGTCTCGGAAGAGAATCGTACGTAGCCTGTTGAGCTAAAGAATGCCTGAATCCCGATTCAAGACGCAAGATATATTTAGAAACGATGGGGAGAGGAGCAGCAGCTGCGGCGCCAGATATCTGAAAATAGAAACGGCTCCCCGGGGGTGACCGTGCTGATTCCTGCTACTTTCATTATTTATTTCCCCCTTTTGGTACACGGAAGACAAAAGCAGACATCACGCTCGGGATGACGACCGCCGACGTCACGGGTGCGGATCGATTTGTCAAATGTGTCTGCCGGCGGATCAATAGTTAGCGTAGCCGCGATACGGCTTATTGCTGGTCTACGTGCTCGGCGTTCGGCAGTCGGGCCGAGGTAATCAAAATGGCGCTCGGGAGGACGGATTGGAAGTGTGTTTCCATCCGTTAGCGAGGGGGGTTCAATCTTATTTTAGTCGAGGGCCACGTTGTAGTTATGGTTTTTGTCTGACGAATATGACTGGCATGATTATTTGGAGCAAAAAGGTATCAAAAAATATGTGATACGTGCATAGAAATGGGAATTAAGCTGCAGTTAGCAATTAGCGAATGAATCAACAACTATCTTGCTAATGGATTAATAGTTTTTGAGATTTTGTTGACCTAACAATGGCCAATTTTAAAAAATATTTTTTTAAAAATTAAAAAAAATATATATATATATATATAAAAATATTTACATTTTATATGTGAATAAAACTGAGAAAACAGTTTACATTGTCTTTTTAAAATATATGTTCTTTCGCTAATTAAAAAAAAAAGAAACCGGAACTATTCCCGTTTTCATTTGTTCTTCATTTAGAAACAGTTCTGGAAAATTTCACTTTATGAATATTTTTTTAAATTCTGCATTTTTCTTCTGCATCATGGAAATAAAAATAATGCCTCAAATAAAAAGAATAGCATGTTTGTAGCTCCTTTTGCTAGCTAGCAGGCTACCAGCCACATGGTGAATGTCGTTTATCAACAATACCATTTGTAGCTCCTTTTGCTAGCTAGCAGGCTACTAGGAACATGGTGAATGTCATGTATCGACAATATCATTTCAGCAATTTTAATGCCTTTAAAAAATGTGTATTGAGACTGGGGGATTAGATTAGATGAAATAAATCAAATTGAATTTGTACTTAGGCAATGAGGGCGTGTCCTTCCAGACACGCCTGATGCAAATGACAATTTGGTGCAATAAAAACGCAAGGGCAATTTTAATAAGCCTCCACTTGAGGTGCAGGCAGAGAGATTGTCATTGTTCTTTCTTTATAAGAAAGGAGAAACAGAGGAAAAGCAAGAAATGTAATGTTTTATAAGGTATAGCTCCGAAAAATGTTCCGTTTTATGACGTGTTCACTTGTTTCCAGCTTCTTTTTAAAGGCTGTTTTAATAGGCAAAAATGAATCTGCACACTTTTATTTAACGCTGACAGCCTGGCACAGTTGGAGTTGTCACCGTTCCACTTTTTTTTAACAAAGCAGGCTTACGTGAAAGTGCTGTCAACAAGGCAAACGTGTTATCGTAGCCGTTGCCCGCCGAATCGAAATGTTTTGCTCAGTTTTCATTCCATGATTGCAGTATCTATTAATCACAGTTCTTAATGTGTGCTAGGACAAAAACATATTTCTACCTCAATGTCGTCGCTCCTGTGTTTGCGTTCAAGCTAACTTAAGAACGAATACCACCGTATTTTCTTGCATATTTGTCGCTCCAAAAAATTATGACTGACTCAAGGGTACGGCTTATATGCGCACAAATTAGACAAAACTGCAAGGTGACGAAAACGAATCACCATAACGCAAGACAATGTGGTCGATACGGTCATTTATTTCAAAATGGAGAAAAGATAAACTGTGTGCAGTCGATTGGTCGCATTCTCCAACAAAAAACAATAAAAGCCCGGGAAATTTGGAGATGTTATTTAGCATAATAATTACTAGGGCATTAAGTATGACTAAATAGTCATTCGCAGTTTGTATTTAGGGAATTTGAGCAATGATTTAAATGCTAATTATCACTTACCTTCCGAGCGACCAATCGACCGTGTACCAGATAAACAGATAAAACGCTAAACAAAATTTATTTTGACGTCTATGAATGAAATTCAAGGGAAAAAAAACTTATCTTGCATAAAACGTGAAACATTTCCTCGGTGTACTGCTCACATGACTTCCTTTTTGAATTCGTCAAACCCTTTAGAAATGTGCAATCTAGCAGATTATTACAACAGTATCTCAGAAATACCACGTGCGATGATTTTTCTTAAGATTTTCCCTTCAAAGTAACACATTTGTACTCCCTATTAAAAGCATCAATATGGAGGTGAAAATTGTGAATCAGGGGGCGGCTTATACGCGAGAAATTGTCAAATTCAACGATTTTAAGGCAATTTAAAGGGCGCGGAGGCGGCTAATATCTGAGAAAATACCATTAGACGATATGTTCGTAACTGAAAAGGGTTTTAAATGCGTTCAAAGGACACTGACCGACACTCCTAAATTTTCCTGCTTATTTTAACTTTAGTTTCCCCTCAAACGGGCAAATTCCTTCAAAAGACATTCCGCCGGTGTTTCCATTGACTAATGATGGGGTGAAGGAGCCATTAGCATTTTTTCCAGAGGAAAAAAAACTGTCCTTGAGGGCCGAGAAGGCAATCACAGGTAAGAAATGGCCGCCGTCATTAGCAACTGCACCACCTCAGACGTCAAGTGTTTGGATGGCTAATAAAGTGATTACTTCCAGGCTTATAGGAAAAGGCCAGAAGTCAGTAGGACTAATGATTAAATGTGGCGGTGGTTCTTTTGACTTTCAAACATCTTGAAAGGTGCGCAGTTGTGGTGGAATGTGTCTGATTTACCTGTTCTTTGCAGGGGCTGAGAACATCACTGTTCTCATTAGAAACTGCTTCTGTGCCGTCTCGTAGCAACCTAAAAATAGAAATGTCCCTATTAGGCTCTATGGCGGTGATGGCGGCTACAAGTTTAGGCCTTTTTAATTGTGCGCTAAACACGTACGGGCTGAGACTTTTTTTTTTGTTGCTGGTTTTAGTGAGCGTAAATACTGACGTGATCATTTGCTGCTAGCTAGCCCCGCCCAGTTGCAATGAATTGGACATTTGTTGACGTCGATTGAGGACCAGGAGTTCCATCTTGGATAGGTTTTGGAAGTGGTTCCTTGACTAGTGGCATAAAATTAAAATGAGGTACACACCAGAGCTGGGTGAAATTGTGGAGGAAGCAATAATTATGAATTATTATTTCTCCCCCAATTCAATAACAATTCATGTGCATTCACAACCCGTTCGTTCTAACAAGTTTAAATTGATTGAACGTCTAGCATTGTCAATGCAAGTAGTAGCAAATAGTTCAATATGCTGATATTTTGAAAATGGATTTTATTTTTGCATTTCTGTTTTTTTTCTGAACCACTTTATCTTCACTAGGGCTGCCGGGGGGTGCTGGAGCCTATCACAAGGAGACAACAACCATTCACGCTCACACCTACGGGCAATTTAGAGTGTCTAATCAACCTGCCATGCATGTTTTTGGGACGTGGGAGGAAACCAGAGTAGCTGGAGAAAACCCACGCAGGCCCAGAGAGAACTTGCAAACTCCACACAGGTGGACCGACCTGGATTTGAACCCAGGACCCCAGTGCTGGCTGTGAGGCCGACACGCTAAACACTCAGCCGCCGGGCTGCCCGCATTTGAGTTTTTGTTGCTTTTAATTGTGGTTATTTTTTATCAACATATACATATAATATAATATACACATACACACATTCACATACACACACATACACACACACATACACACACATACACACATACACATACACATACACATACACATACACATACACATACACATACACATACACATACACATACACATACACATACACATACACATACACATACACATACACATACACATACACACACATACACACATACACATACATATACACACGTACACACAATTTTTGGGGGGTTGTTTTTTTTTAATATGTGTGTTTTGTTTGATTTAATTTAGAAGATCAATTCCTAAAAATAGTCACTTGCCCTTTAAAGGTTCTACTTTGCCTCATTATTTTCCCCCCTGCATCCTTCCTTCATTTACATTCAGGCATGCCTTTCTTTTACAAAATCTCCTTCCCATTATGGAATGCAGAATATAACATAACGCACGCCGAACATTTATTTCCACGTAAACACTCCCACCGTCCGCGTGAATGCGTTTGCCCCCCCGCATATCGGGCTGCGCGTGCGCGTGGAGGTGTGCGCGCGCGTGTCAACGTGCGGCTCACGCACCGAGCTTCTCGTCAGACGCGCGTTTATTTTGGGTGCGCTCTGACGTCAAGAGCGCAGGCGCACGCGCACGCGCACGCGTTTCATTCAACAGGCGAAGAAAGTAAGTTATTTATAACCCGCAGCGTCTCCAGGTTGCGCACCGAGAAGAATCCAAAGCATCCTCCTCGCATCGTCTGCGTGTCTGAAGGACACACACAAAAAAAGACGCGCTCCTCAGGTGCGCTTGCCGCAACCAGCATAGATTGGTGGCGAGGAAAGAGGGGACAAGTGGGGGGTCGACGCGGATGGCTCGCCAATAGGCAACTTTCTCTTTTCAATCCAGATATTATCTCCTCGTTTCTCCACCCTGCGAGAAGCTTCTTGTGAGCATGGGAGCGAGCTTGTCTTCTGACCAGGTGAGCTCTATTTTTTAGATGTTATTTCAATCGCTTGTTTTGTTCGTATACAGATTAATGCTGTATTTATTGGAGATTCCACCAGTCAATAACGATTGGCTGGTTTAAAAAAAAAAGCACGCACAATATAAAAAATGGGATAAAGCACATTTTTGGACAACTTCTTCAACCCTATGCATAGGAGTGGTTCTTAGATATGCTTCTATTAGACCATGCTGGTTCTTATTTTTGTTGTCATATTTTAAAAAAAAAGGGTTAATTGGCATTATGGCTTTTATACACAGCAATAAAAAGAGCGACACTTGAAAATAATGTGCATTTCCATTTCGCGTCAAGCATATTTCACCCTTTAAAAGCTGCGGCAGATTGCCACCTGCTGGTGGTATGTAGCGAGATGAGGTCACTTTGATTGTCTTTGCTGTTTTTCCTCAAAGACCCACAAGTCGTGAAGCAAACCGCGAGGAAAACCGCGATCGTCCGAGAGATGGCTGACATCCTGGAGCTGCGCACCGACGGCAACTCGCTCCTGAAGGCGGTGTGGCTCCGACGCCTGAGGCTTACCAGACTCCTCCTGGAAGGCGGCGCCTACATCAACGAGAGCAACGAGCGCGGCGAGACGCCGCTCATGGTGGCCTGCATGTCCACGCACGGCGACCAGCAGAGCGTCAGCAAGTCCAAGCTGGTCAAATATTTACTGGACAAACAGGCGGACCCCAACATCCAAGACAAAGGCGGGCGCACGGCCCTCATGCACGCCTGCATCCACCAGGCGGGCCACGAGGTGGTGGAGCACCTGCTGAGCAACGGCGCCGATCCCAGCCTGGAGGACAGGGGCGGGGCCTCTGCGCTGGTTTACGCCATCAACGCCGACGAGAAGCAGACCCTGAAGCTACTCTTGGACGCTTGCAAGGCCAAAGGCAAAGAGGTGATCATCATCACCACCGACAAGTCGCCATCCGGCACCAAGACCACCAAGCAGTACTTGAACGTCCCCCCGTCCCCGGAGCTGGCGGAGAAGTCGTCCCCGTCCTACTGCGCCTCGCCTTCCGACGTCGACGTCTCGGCGTCGCCTAGCGAGGAGCGAGAGGAGCAAAAGACTTTCTTCAGCTTCCAGACCAGGCTGAAGACGTCCTGTTCGGCTAACAAACTAGCCAACGGCCCGCCCTCGCCGGCGAGACGGGTCGTGGGCCCCAAGCGAGCGCGGTTACCCCAGCTCAAGCGCCTGCAGTCGGAGCCCTGGGGGCTGATCGCGCCTTCGGTGCTGGCCGAACGAGCCGGCGCCCACGACGAGGGCAAGAAGGCCGGGTCCTCGGACGAGGACGTGGTGGCCGGCGTGAACGGTCTGACTCTGGGCAAGAGGGCCACCTTGTCCCGACAGAACAGCGTGGACGGCAAGGAGAGCGCCTTCCCGCTGGTGGGTGAGCAAGGCTTCAAAATGACCAGCTCTCTGTCGGTCCCGCCGACCTCCAAGGTCGCCTACGAGAGATCCCTGAGCCAGCACCAGCCCTTGGCGCGACGCAGCACCGTGCCGACCGAGCAGGACGGCGCCGGCGGCACGCACCCTTGCCTCAGAGACCCCACGCATAAGAGACGACTGGGGACCGACCACTACGACTCCGACTCCCAGCTCTACTCCGACTCCATCCGGCTGGACTCCCCCAAGGTTCCGGTGGAGCGCCGAAAACTGAACACCTCCCCCCTGGCCCTGCTAACCAGCTCCAGAGAGTCCCTGGACAGCAACGCCAGCACGTCCTCGCCCAGCACGGTCCGCCGGCGTCCTCCGGGCCTCCTGGAGAGGAGGGGCTCCGGCACCCTGCTCCTGGATCACATCTCCCAAACCAGGCCGGGCCATTTGCCACCCCTCAACGTCAACCCCAACCCTCCCATCCCAGATATCGGCACCAGTAGCAAGCCATCCTCGCCTTTGGCTAGCGGTTTCCGATCCTTAGCGCCTGTAGCATTAAACACACCAAAGAGAGGCGGGTTCAAGTGCAAGAAGAAACTTGTGAGGAGACACTCTATGCAAGTGGAACAGATGAAGCAACTGTCGGTCTTTGAGGAGCTGGCTCATCCGTGACTCGGCGTTGCTAGCGGTAACGGCTAACGTCGTCAGTGAATACCTTCGCGAGTTGGGTCGCGGATGTGTAAATATTGAAGAACCAAGTGGAGAACCAAGTCAAAACTGAGCAATATGGATAGATTTCCTCCGTTCCCGTGAGGACTATCTTTCGACTCCACCTTTGCTTTAACTGTCTCACCTTTGCGAATGTAATAAAAGACCAGCTAGGAACCAACCGGGAGCTCGGTAAGACTCGAAGGCGATTGGACTCGGTCCCTCGGAAGGCCACTTGGGTGCACTTTGGGCAGATGTAATTAGCACTAACGAGAGACTTGCTTTGGAAAATCCAGGAGTTGAGATGTAGCGTTAAGTGAGAAGTTCGACTGTTTGTAGCAACTTTGGGTCAAAGTGCCTTCAAGATAAAGACTTAGTGGGCCAGATAGATACACGTGTTAAAAAGGATGTAACCAAAACTTGCTTCATTTCATCTGTAACGTAGGACTCACAAATAGTGAATAATATGCCTTAAAAATGGACAAAAAGCACTTAAGAAAAGTGGGACAACTGTTGTCATTGTGACAGTGTTACACACACTTTTACTGCACATGTGTGAGTAATATTTGAACTCAATTGGTAATGTGGTCAAATGTCATTTTACGCTTAAGGCAATTGATATTAAGATCTTAAAATCATCACCTATACATAAAATAAATACTTTTGAAAAAGACAATGCCATACAACCCATAGTATTTTTGTAAGTATCCTGTTGTACCTTCAAAATAAATGTCTGTTACTTGAGAAAGGGTGATTTATTGGACTGTTTTTTTGGCGGCATGAATTTTTATAGTAACGTTTAGATTATTTTTAAGTGGATTATTTAGGATTTATTTCCAATGTTGAAAATGAGTTAGAATTGGATGTCTTGAGAAATGTGTTTAGTTAGTGACATCTGGTGGGAGAAACAAAAAGTTGCTCATGAATGCCCTTAATGCTTTTTCCAGTTTGGGTAAAATACGTTTTTAAAAACAAGCCCAGAGAAGAAATTTTCAAAAGAAGTTTTCAAAAATAATAAATTTAAAAAAAAATCCAAAAATAAAACGGCTAGGACTTTTTTTTGTTTTAAAGTGAACGCAATACGCTTCCGCATAATTGGACATACAAAGCTGTCTAACAGTACGTATAAATGACTTGCAGGTGTACCTAATTTTGTGTCCACGTCAGCCCCTCCCCTCGCGTTTGTCTGACGTCTCATCCTGCTCGTCCCGCCAAGGAGGGGAAAGGGGCGGTGCTTATTCCACCGACAGCTGCTATATTGCGGTGCGGCTCTCTTCGCTTTCCTTCCTCTCCGCTCTTGAGCTTCGTCGAGTAACCGCTGCAAAGTGATCCAGGCCGGGGAGACATGGCTGGATATCTTAAAGTCATCAGCACACTGTCGAGGTCTGCAGCCGCAGCCTTTTCTCGAAGCCCCGCGGTGCTCGCCCCGGCCGCTCAGTGTCAGGCTTTCCAACAAAGAAACTGTGAGTTCACCCCAAAAATAAATACGCAATTGATAAGAATTTGTAATTCAATGAATAGGCTTTGCTACATGTGAAGAGTTGAATGGGTTTTCTGTATCAAGCCGCCGGAATTAGCCTTGCTAACCGGGACTTGCGCCTGCTAACTTACATGGAGGCGAACTGAATGCGTTTGGTCGTTAGTTTTGACCTATTTTCACAAACACCTGTTAAAAAATATCTAAATTCTTAAACCGAATTGAGTGGCGTCGAGTATTTCTCGTTTTTTTCGCCTCAACCAAGGGCGAGAGAAGCCTTTGTTCTCACCGCTTAAATTCGCGTAGTATGAAAATTCGCGCTAAAAAGGCAAACATTTAACTCTTTGGCACATTGTCAAACTACGTCTCACAATGGAAGCCACTCAAAGATTGTTAGTATCGTCGAGATGAATAGAACACGTCCTTATGGATGCTGAAGTGACTATTTCTGCCTTTTTTTATCAATGTACGACGAGTCTGACTTGTTTTCGAAAAAATAACATCCCGGCATAAAATTGACCATCCACCCTTTAAGGTATCACTGGGGGAAAAGTTTCCCCAAGGTCAGGCGTCGTATACGAGCGTCCGCCGTGGTCAGAAATGGCTGCCGGTGTCCTACGTAATGTTTTCCATCCACTCGCTGCTCCAAATAAATCATTACGCCGCTATAACGCTTTCAACGACATTTTGGATGCAAATAGGCTAAATACGACAGTCCAATTTCGATTTTAGTTGTTCTCCCCCTATTTTTGCCTGTGCACCATACAACAGTAAAAGCTTTTTTTTTTTTTTTTTAATCTGTGCTATTAAATACACCATCGTCGCATTATCTCTGCAGGCTGCTCAAAATTTCACTGCAAGCTAAAACTACTCGAGTCACCCGACCTATATTCGAAGTTGGAAAGCTATACATTTATCAAGATATTTAAAGGGTCACGTTAAGGACAACAGGCAATTTGTAATGGTGTTGCATTGAATTTAAATATAGACATTACTCTTCTGTGCGTTTTGCATTTGCTGCCTTTTTTTAAATGGCCTTTAAATATTAAAACATAGAAATCAAGTGTCTAACTTTCACTTTATCGACATCGTAGTCTCCAGTCTGACTCCACAATGTTACATTTTTATACATCAGGCTACTGTTTATGACCCTCTATAAAGTTGGGAATGCCAAGTTGTGTGTGAAAGGGTAAACTAAACCTGGAAGGGCATTTAAGGTGACCGAGGTCGTTTTGACACGACGACTCGGGTCTCTTCTAAAGGAATATTGAATCAGTTTTAACTCTATAGTGAGGCCGTGCAGTTTTAAAAGATAACAAACCATAGTTGTCTTTTTTCAATAATACGATTACAATTTAAGAGATTTGAAGAATCCACAAGCAGCCCTGCATAACTTTGAGGCGCTCGCCCTTCAAGCTTGTGTTGATACATCCACAGTTATATAATATATTCAACTCCCACCTCCTCACCCGCTCTCACTCCCCTCCATTGTGATGGCAGCGTCCCAGTTGCATCAGATTTAGCTTAATAGAGCCTAGTCGTGTCAATTGAGAATTTTCAACACAGTAGTATTTACAGTATGTTTATGTAAATGGAAGACAGTAAATTAACGTTATTTTCTAGGGATCTCCCGTAATCTTCTTTCTAGATTCCAAGTCTACTTCCTATGTTGTCAATATTTACTCATCCTCGTAGTACTAACGAGACAGTGGACTTCTAAAGCATCATCTACAGTGATCCAGAATCATTTAAATGAATTCCTGATTCCAGTCTTTGACGTTATCATATCAATGCTTCACTGCTGGATTATTTTTAGTGCATCAGCTGGCCGCTGAGGGCACTTGGAGGCTGCCTGGGAACAGAGCAGTGACTATTTGGACAGGTGCGAGCAGGTCATATGTCTCCACAAACCAGCATCGGGGAGGTGGGAGTAGGGGGGAAAGGTCGGGTTTTAACTGGGCTTGACGTCCCCTTCATTTGCTTCTTCCACTTTGTAGTTTTTAAAATCAGTCAAGTGGTCCCGCTGGCGAAAGGAGGGCATATTAAAAAGACTGTTTTGAGACGTTGCACAAAAATGTATCCTGGAAGTCAAATAGACTTGTCAAAATGTGGCGTTACAAAATAAAATCAGAATGGATGAAAGATGGAATCTCTTAAATTTGGGGTTATTTTGCCCTTGTAGAAAGTTTCATGTGCCTTCTGGAAATATCACTCACATTCCATTGATAGTGTCAACTATCATTAACGCAATTAAGGCTTGCCAGTTCATGAACGCTTCGCAACACTATTTAAAATGTATAATACGACCAATACCCTCAACTTGACAAGATTACTACTAAGAAGGTTATCTTGTTAGCTGTGTCCCTGGATTTACTAGTCTGTCTCCTGGCAGGATTATAGCCAATTTACCTGGTTCAGGTTCAGTATGGGCCATGGAAGAACAAATTCAAGATCCACTGCTTCTTTTGTAATTGAATAAACAGGTTTAGCAATGCAAGAGAGAACACATGCTAACTGCCGGAATTAAAAATGCCTCTGAGGTGATGAATGTAATGTCTTTTTGGCCCCTATTTTTAACATTGTTCAAGGGTTGTCATTTTGAAACTAGCATATAATTGCTATTCAATATCAGACTGGAGTGTGTTAAATCTATTTACTAAATGTGGCTGACAGATGCCGACAAACGCATCAAAGTGGCCCAGCCTGTGGTGGAGATGGACGGAGATGAGATGACAAGGATCATCTGGGAATTCATCAAGGAGAAGGTGAGTTTATGTGGGTGAATGCATTAAGACAAACGCGTGTCAAGTCTATGGTCTCTTGACATGGTTATTTTTAAACCAGACTGACGCGTGGATGTGAGTAAGCAGTAGGCGGAGTCGACTATGCATGTGGAAATTGTGGGTGGCGTTTCAGTAATGGTTCATTCACAAACTTTGCATGCTTCTGGGCAAACGGCAGATGGCGCTTGAGACATTTCATCAACATTTTCTGCCATTGCCATGAACAGCAAATACATTTTGATATGTCGCTTGTGTGTTTATATTGCTGAATGCCTCGTGTTGAATGCTGCGTTTTCTTTTCGTGCAGCTCATCCTGTCCAACGTCGATGTCGAGCTGAAGTATTTTGATCTCGGGCTACCGTACCGAGACCAGACGGATGATCAGGTGACCATCGACTCCGCTCTGGCCACCAAAAAGTACAGCGTGGCGGTTAAATGTGCCACCATCACACCCGACGAAGACCGAGTGCAAGGTTTGTATTTAGCATGCTCGCAGTAATATTGTTAAAAATATATATATATTCTGTTAGAAAAAGCAAATGAAGAAGCACATTGAGGCGCTTGGCTCTAACTGTAATTTTGCACCAAAAAAATCAAACGATAATCTAGGACAGTGGTCTCTAAACTATTCCACAAAGGGCTGCAGTGGGTACGGGTTTTCATTCCAACCGATAAAGAGGACACCTTTTCACCTATCTGGTGTCCTACAAGTGCAATCAGTGGATTGCAGTCAGCTGCTTCTTGTTTTCTGCTGAAATCTCATTGGTCAAACTGTCTGAGGTGGACCGGTTGGAACAAAAACCTGCACCCACACCGGCCCTCGAGGACCGGTTTGGGGACCCCTGATCTAGGAATTGAATATTTTCTGTACTGGCACAATTTATCATGGAACATTTGATCATATCAATGGATATCACGATCCGGGGTTCCACATTAAAAGATTGGGAAGGTTCACATTTATATTGGAACGCACTATGTATGAAAAGTACCCCACATCGCTCTTACAGCAAAGTCTGCTAGTTTAATGGTAACGCACATTGTTAAACATTACAGATGAGCTAAGGAAACTGGCTTCATTTTTGCAATGTGGATATTCTTTATCCTCTGTAAAATGACAATCACGTTGTAGGCTGCAGAGCAGATTTGGTTGCGTTCATGTATGTATTGTTTTGTTAAGACTTCTCTTATGAGAATTATTTCCTTGTATGAAGAGTTTAGCCTGAAGAAGATGTGGAAGAGCCCCAATGGTACCATCAGGAACATCCTGGGGGGCACGGTCTTCCGTGAGCCAATCATCTGCAAGAACATTCCCAGACTGGTTCCCGGCTGGACGCAGCCCATCACCATTGGCAGACATGCTTTCGGTGACCAGGTGAGTCACCTTTGTGCAAAAGGAATTTAGTAATCCCTCGAATATCACGGTTAATGTAGACCAGACAAAAAAAATATCAAAGTAGGGTCACCCCTATTATAACTTTTTTATTTTTCTTCAGTGCGGAGTAGCAAAAGTGGCTTCCGCTTAAGAGTTAGTGTGGATTTTCACATTTTTATGAAATTAATTTAAAAAAAAATTTAATAGCAGAAAAAAATCGCAAATTTTTCAATTCTCGATAGGTGAGGATGTGAATCGAGGGATTACTGTAGTGACGATGTATACCAATGCCAACATAGGCCATTCTGTGGAAATGACACTGTATTCTCCTACAGTACAGAGCGACTGACTTTGTTGTGGACAAGCCCGGAAAATTCAAGATGATCTTCTCACCTGCCGACGGCAGCGCCGGCAAGGAATGGGAAGTGTATGACTTCCCCGCGGGTGGCTGCGGAATGGGAATGTACAACACCGACGAGGTAAGAGACGGGATGCTACGTTGATTGAGAGCCATTTTGCCGATGGGACGTTTTCTTTCCCCCCTCAAAAGCTAATCTTGTGAACTTCCTCCGTTTGAGTGACTCATTTTGAAAAGTATAAAGCGGTCGCTACACGGCTAGTGGCAACTTTTCTGTTTTCGTTATCTGTCAGAGGCGCTCTGTTTGGTTTAACAACATCAGTGGTCGGGCAGAGTAGATAACGTTTAACCTCTCAGGGTGACAAGATTAGGATTGCTTGCTTTTCAAGCTCTTTGCTAGATAAAACTACTGCACCTGAGAACTGATTGCTTTTTCTTTTTCTTTGCTCTTCCTCTCATCAGTCTATAACAGGCTTCGCACACAGTTGCTTCCAGTACGCCATTAACAAGAAGTGGCCGCTATACATGAGTACAAAGAACACCATTCTTAAAGCTTATGATGGCAGATTCAAAGACATATTTGAGGACATCTTTCAAAAGTGAGTTTTGATGGATGACATTTGACCATGTCATGCTTCCTGGTTGCGAGAAAATACACTAAAGTGTTTTTTTTTTTAAGATATCCTTTTTGTGCTTTTTCTTTTCCACCAGGAATTACAAGCCCGAGTTTGACAAACTGAAGATCTGGTACGAGCACAGGCTTATCGATGACATGGTCGCTCAAGTACTGAAGTCTTCCGGAGCCTTTGTGTGGGCTTGCAAGAACTACGATGGCGATGTTCAGTCTGACATCCTCGCACAAGGTAGAAGACGGGCTTTCCCCCCCGTTTTATCTGGACATGATCACAATCTCATTTTTTGTCGTACTTCAGGTTTTGGTTCTCTTGGACTGATGACGTCCGTGCTGATCTGTCCCGATGGCAAGACTATTGAGGCGGAGGCGGCCCACGGCACAGTCACCAGGCACTACCGCGAGCACCAGAAGGTTATTTGAAACACCATCCTTAACTGTACCCACTTGGAATGTGGACATTGTAACAAGGAGATTTTTATTTTTTAAGGGAAGGCCGACTAGTACTAACCCCATCGCGAGCATCTTCGCCTGGACCAGAGGCCTGGAGCACCGTGGGAAACTCGATGGAAATCCCGACCTCATCAAGTAAAAGATATTTGCTGGGAAAACGTTTCCATACACCGAAATAAAAACTATTTGTTTTGAAATATCAGGTTCTCCCAGACTCTGGAGCGAGTGTGCGTCGAGACGGTAGAGAGCGGTACCATGACGAAGGATCTCGCCGGCTGCATCCACGGACTGTCAAAGTAAGTTCTTCGTACAGAGCTCTTTCACTGCTAACCATTTTAGAGCAAACACTTTATTGATAGCCATTTTAGAGCCCTTTGATTTAATTTTTTTGACAAATGTTTCATTTGGGTCTGGATTTTAATTGCTTTGGAATTGAATATGTCCTATCCATTTGAACTGGGGGAACCAGAGTTAAAATGAATTGGATGTCCATTTCTGTCAAAGGCAGTCAGTAATTCTAAGTTTAGAATCCACAGCAAAAAAAACTTGGTTTTCCCTCAATTATTGCAAATCCACTTTATTTTTCCCCCTGCTATTTTAAAAAATGTTTATTTTTTCAAATTTCATAAAAATAAAAAAAACCGCAACATTTGAGGGATTACTGTAGTTCAGTTTGTTTTCTTTTAAAAAAGTTCTTTTATTTTTAAATTATCTTCCAAATGGATCTACGCTGTTATGTGACAAGGATTTTTTATCACCAATCTAAACTGCATCTTCACACGATGAGTCTTCTTATTGCTTCCTCTCATCTCCAAGCATTCACTGTATTTCTTCTTCATTAATTTAATCTCACAGATTCATTGTTTGCAAAGTATTTTGTTAACAAGGCCACACAACATTGTCACTCAGCCCCAAAAGATGACTGAATGAAAAGCAGCTTTGGACGGGCTGCTTGCTCCATCAAATTATGAAATTGAAATCATCACTATCGGTACCATCAACCGCTCATTTTGTTGAAGCAGATATCTCATTTGTATCACTTGCTCGTAAGAGTACAAAGTCATGTGATGAGTCACGAAGAAGGAAATATCCGATCGCCTCGTAAGGGTAAAAATTAAGAGTGAATTTCACTCTTTTTTTTTTTTTCTTGATCTTATTTTGAGTAAATTCAGAATTGGTCTAATGTAAAGCCACATACCATGGCCAAAGAAAATCATATTAATTATCATACTATTTTTAGAGAACTATTCTGTTAAAATGTTTAAGAGCCAGGCTAGAGTTTGAAAATTAAATATTAATAGTTCCATATTTTGTAAACTCATTCATGATCTTTTCTTTTTATTCAACAGCGTCAAGCTGAACGAGCACTACGTCAACACCACAGACTTCCTTGATGCCATCAAGACAAATTTAGAGAAAGCCTTGGGCAAATAAAGGACTCCAAGAAGGACTACAGCTAACATGGAGGTGGCTTTGTCCGTCTTCTGTTTTTGTACCTCATTTTTAACTTAAAGGTCAATCAATTCACAGACATTTTTTCATCGGAAGGACAAACGTTTGTGTTATCTGTAGAAGTATTTAGTGTTCTCTTAGGGGTTATTGAACAGTTAAGTTACACTTAGCACTTCTTTTCTCCTGTAACACCCGTCCAATGTCTTGCAAGGTTTTATTTTTGTAATGTTAAGTACTGTATTCCAAACTGTGTAATGGCTGCAGCGCATTTGCCAATAAACCCGTTGTTTGACCCGCACTTGACCGTGTGAGTTGTGTAAGTTAAAACGCACTATCTTAAGGGATTTCTTTTTTGTATAATTCAAAACTTGACTCTTCTGACCCTTTTTAAATTAGTAGATTTAAAACACTCAAAATTCGTTATTTTAAATATACTGATTATTAGGTATTTAAATAATTAAAGCGTTTTGTTTCAGATTGCTTCAAATCAATGGACTTGGAGTTGCGAATACTCGTTTGTTTCGTCGCCACCAGGGGGCAGTGTTATACTGGTATTTATAGTACATACTATATTGTCCCTCTTGTTACAACCTAACTCATTTATTTCCCATACATAAAATGTGACCAAGTATTGCCTGTCTACATTTTACTTCACCGTTTGTGTTTTGGCAGAAATATTATGCTATTAGTTAGCAATAATGCTTGATAGGATAAGTGACTATTGATAAAAACAAATTTGAGTAAAAATGAAATTGAATTTGTTCTTGCCTCCAATAATGTTCAGATTTATTAATATGATAATTTGTGAGTTAAAAAAAATTAACTGGTGTAAGACCAGTTATTGTATAAAACAAGGTTTTTTTTTATACAACTATTTTATGAATAATGATAGACGTCAAATTGGCTTGGACATTTGGTGCCACCAATGTATTTACACACAAAAACGAGGACATCTGGTCAGCAGTTTTATTTTGAATGTATGATCTGCATTGCATGTGGACTGTTTAAGTAGTATGTTTATTTATTCTTCCCTACTGGGTGGTAACTTTAAGAAAACGGAACATATTGAGCGCTTCTTGAATGATTTTTTTCTGCAAGGTCTGCGACCCTGTCAGACCACGTGAGAGTGTTGTTGGTCACTTGAGACAGTCTCGCAACGTGACGGACGCCGGGTCCTCCCACGACACAACGGGGCACTTCGTATTTGTGTCTTGGCTCTTCTTCAAGGGCATTTCATATCGTGGTTCACCCAAGAAAAAAAAAAGCAATTTCACAAGGTCTGAAATTGGCCCTTAAGAAATCCAGTGTCCCAACTTGAAAAGAATAACGGCAAGAATAGTTCGGATTCTTTGGCAATGGATCATTGCTGCTTGGATTTTTCTATTTCCATGAAAACACTTCATTCAAATCTTTACATTCTTAGACTGTATCGTAAACGGTGGTCTTCGATGCTATTCATGCCGACATAGAACAGATGGATTCTTTACAATAATGTACAGTAAAGTGTAGTACCAGTGATATTTAACTAATTTGGCAGGAATATTTGATTCATAACAGTACAAAGCAAGGTTCTTCTGTGCAGTATGTTAACCTTTGGTGAGCAAAAATGCAACTTAAAACACAGGTCCTCCTCCCTGACCTTTTCTGTTGGTTTTCATATAATAGATCAAGGATTGTCTCAATGTTTAAGTGCAGTATAAAAACATCAATGCATTTGTCTTCAAATGTGGAAACAGTAATCTTGATGATATGCAAGTTCGTTTAGATGTTAATTGCTGTAAAATATTGTTGCATCAAACTTCAAATTTGTATTATTTTGGTTATTTCAGGTCAAGCAGATGCATGTTTTTTTACACTCGTCGTGCACAAAAGAGTCGCTGCCCAAATACAGGTCAGTTTAATCCAATTTTAACTTTTTACACTTGTTTATAGATATTTAATTCTCATTTATTTGGGTTTATTTATTTATTTTTTTAATGTGCAAAATGTTGCGGTGGCACGAATCATATTAAAAGACATTTTGAGGATTACAGTACTCAAATTTAAGGTATGCGGTTGGGCATTTTTCATATTTTACAACAAATCAATTGTCTCCAAGTGACATTCAATTAAGGGCTAAAATTATTCAACTGCAAGCAAAATCTGAAAATATTTTTCTCCGACAACTTGCCCCCATTCTGCATTTACTGGGAAAAAAAGCTAATGAAATATTTGACTCCTTTCAATTCGGTTCTACTCTTTGATTATGGTATTTTTGAGGCTTATGCACAAAACTCCAAGGTCATGTCAAATATTCCAATACAAAGAAATTTGTGGATATTTTTGGCAATGTCAGAAAGGAAATGCTCAAAACAGCATTGAAGCTAGCTAGTCGAAAAGCTACCCAGCTAGCTAGCTAATCGAAAAGTCACCCACCCACCCAACTAGCTAGCTTAAAAAGAGGGAATAAAAAAAAAAACGACGGCTAACATGGATTTATGGCACCAAAATGACCAACATTCTATGGAAGGATGACATAATATCGTTAAATTAAGTCATTTTCAGTTTAAAAAGATTCCTGTTTTCCATGGACATTTAGCCTATAGCACTACCACATTAGCATTTTGGTTTTTCCTTGGAGAACTAAGCATTTTTACATGATACTTAGTGTAAAAATAATAATTCCAGTGCATAACAATGTGCAGTTTAGCTGGGTTTCTTGAAGAACACCCCAAGCTTCTTACCCACCCCCCAAAAAAACCATAAAAAAACAAAAGTCTACTTCTTCAGACTTTTTGGGGGCTAGCTTTGCTAACTCAAGCAGTACTGCAGCGCCCGGCACCTTTCCCGTAGTTGCTGTAATACTCCATTTGCGATAGTTTAGAAATATCTGTCGTGTTGTTGTTGGCCCGGTTCTCTCGCTCGCTGAATTCAAAGCTCTCGTCGTAGTCCCCCTGTCCTGCCGTGTCTTGAGGCGGCTCTGAGGGGAAGGGGAACAAAACATACCGTATTTTCACGGCTATAAGGCGCACTTAAAAGTCTTAAATTTTCTCCAAAATAGACAGGGCGCCTTATAATCCAGTGCGCTTTATATATGGACCAATACATCTATACTCTTCATTTTTAATTTGATCCTAAAACAGAAAGTCAGCACTCATGATTTACTTTCCGCGGCCACAGAAAATGATGCGGTGGGCCAGATTTGGCCCACGGGCTGCCACTTTGACACATGTGCTCTAAATGGTTTCATTCTTTTTTTTCAAGTCAAATTAACTTTAATTCATTTTCCTTACATTGTCAGTGTAATTCGAATGCCACCTTCTATGCTAAACGCTAAAAATCCCAAATAACAAGTGTAAAACATAAGAATAAAATCCAAAAATGAAGCACAGCTGCAAACCGAAAACCTCCACTGATTTTGCGCCCCCGCTAATTGGCGACCAATCCTCTCCGAGTCACTAACCGTGTCCTTCGGCCGAGCCATCCGCGATGCCGTGTTTGACCTTCATGTGTCGACTGAGGTTGCCCTTCAGATTGAACTTGCTGTTGCAGTACGGGCATTTGAACGGCTTGCTCCCGGCGTGGAGGTGCATGTGGCCCAGAAGGTTGTACATTCTGTTGAAGGACTTCCCGCACACCTAAAAGACGGGCGGCCGATATTTGAGCGGCGCCTCCTTCTTTCCCCCCTCGAATTGGCGTTCACCCACCTTGCATTTGAACGGCTTCACGGGTAAATGGACAATCATGTGCGTTTTGAGCGTCTGCTTCTGGACGAAAGTCTTGAAGCACACGTGACACTGGAAGGGTCTCACGCTAGCGTGGATTAGCATGTGTCGCTTCAGGTTGGCCGACAATGTAAACTCTCGGGAGCAGACTTCGCATTTGAATTCTTTCATTCCCTGTTGGAGGAGCGAGAAGAAGGAAGGTTAGACAGACACCCATGTTGGATTCGTTTTAGTGAAATGCACAGATTAAATTTTCGACGTTTGGGCCAAGCAAACAACCAGAACATCTAGGCCAGGGGTGTCAGACTCGGGTTGGTTAGCGGGCCACGTTAACGTCAACTCGATTTCATGTGAGCCGGACCATTTTAGATATAATATTTAGATTTTTTTTTAATGAACTGGATTGAAAGCTCTGAATATTCAGTTTTTTTATAGATCTAAAACAATGTTTATTTTAGCTTTTTTAAAATATATTTTTAGATTTTACAAAATAATTTTTGAACTAAAAACAGACAAAATGGATTCAAAAATGACAATTATTGATTTAAAAAGGGGAAAATCAGGAAATTTAATATACATCTATACTCTTCATTTGAATTTGATCCTAAAACAGGAATTCGGCACTCATGATTTACTTTCCTGGGCCGCACAAAATGATGCAGCGGGCCAGATTTGGCCCCCGGGCCGCCACTTTGACACAGGTGATCAAGGCGGAGCTTTTTTCGGGTCATCGAGGCGAGCCCTTTTGAAGCTGGAGATGATATCAAGATGACCGCAATGACAGAAGAGTAGAAGATCCCTGAAGGATCTTTGCAAAAGTGCAAGAAAAGGGTCAAACTCTGGAGGCTTTACATAAAAGAACACTCTAATGTAGATTTTATATACGAATGTAGTCTTGGAAAAAAGTTCTCAATTAGACTCTCAAAGTAATGAGCACATTTGCGTCGGTATTTTAATTTTGTCCTAAACTGTATCGTCGTATATCATCGCCCTGCTCCACTGTTTGAAAAACTAGTTGTCGTTTTTTTCAGTTTGAATAGAAATTCCATCTATCTTTGAAATCAAGCAGATTTTTATTTGGAGATAGCGAGATAAATGGCGATGGAGTTGAACACAAAAGGCTTTCAACGGCTTACGAATGCAAACTGACATCAATGGAGAATTGAGCCCAACAGGAAGTTCAAGATCTATTGAAGATTAGTGATGCGTGTTGTTTCAGATAGTCAAGACAACTTGTCAGCGTGGTGGTGTATCATTTCTCATTTTCTGAGACCATTCTTCTATTGACTGTTGACTTCCAATGCTTCTTTGAATAAGCGCGTGAAAGATGGGCTCTTTACTGCGGGGGTCTCAAACTTTGTTTGGTTGGCGGGCCACATTCATGCCAAGATGATCTCTTGTGGTTCCGACTAGCTTATTAGCTTGTTCATCTATCATTTTCAATAGCAGGACATTTTTCGTCACTTTATTTTTCGCTTTCATTTTAGGGTATTTCATACCTGTCAACCTCGGCCAGTTGCTTCCCTCATGAATGATTGCAATTCCCCTTATTAAGTGATTAAAAAAAAACGTACAAATTCAATGTGGCACATATTTACTCAAAAGTCTAAAATTTTCCCCAAAAGTGGACATGGTGCCCAATCAGTATGCTCTAAATTCAATATTTTGTAAACTTCTAAAAATGTATAAATTGACAGGTATGGATACATGGTAGGCTGATTGGACACTAAGTGTATGAGTGTGTGCCCTGCGATTGGCTGGCCGCTAATTCAGGGTGGTCCCCGCCTCTGGCACGAAGTCAGCTGGGATAGGCTCCAGCACCCCCACGAGCCTAGTGAGGATAAAGCGGTTCCGAAAATGAGAAATGAGAGATGAGCATTTAGAGGGACTTTCCGGGAATGCATCTTGTTCTATTCTGGCTTCCTGATGATCTTGGGGCATTTTCAGGTGACTTCTTGTTGATTTTGGGGCTTTTTAAGGTTCCCTATTCACGCATTGACTGCCATTGAAGGCGGCGTTTTGGGGAAAATGAAGTAATATTGATTGCGGATAGCAAACAATAGTTTTGGCGGCGCCTTTGTTGCCGGACCGAACCCCCCTCGTACCTTATGCGTTAGGGCGTGTTGTCTGAGGTGATGGATCTGGACGAACTCCATGCCGCACTCCGGACAAACGTAGGGGCGCACGTTCTGGTGCTTCATCAAGTGGTTCTGCAGCTGGCTGCGGTACGCAAAGGACTTGTGGCACTGGGTGCACTGGTACGTGGCGGGGCCCTGATGGCTGCTCACATGGCGCTTCAGGTGCGCGTAGGACGGGAACTCCATGCCGCACTGCGTACAAACGTGGCACTGGCCGTTCTCGTGCTTACTCTCGTGGGTGCGCAGCTCGCTGGGATAGGCGAAGCCCCGGCCACAGAAGCGGCAACTGTAGGGCTTGACGTCGCTGTGCTGCAGCATGTGTCTCTTCAGGTGGCTGGTCTGCGTGAAGGCCTTCTCGCAGACCGTACACTTGTGGGGTCGGGTCCCTTGGTGGGTCAGGAGGTGAGTCTGCAAGTGGCTGGGCTGCTTGAACAGCTTCCCGCAGTGGACGCATTCGTGGGGTTTGATTCCGTTGTGGCCCAGGATGTGCGTCACCAGGTTGTATTTGGAGGTGTAGGACTTATCGCACATTCGGCATTTCCACCGTTTCAGACCCTCGCCCACATCCACGCAGTAAGACTCGTCGATCTGGACGTTGATGTCCAGACGGTCGATCTGCATCCGCCTGGCTAGGCCCTCGGGGTCCGACCACAGCATGGCCTGACCCTTACCCTCGTAGTCCCCCTGTAACGCCGCCGCCGCCGTCGCCGATTCGTAGGTGGCCTCCTTGGATCCGTAATATTTACCCTCCGAAGACTCGGCGGGACCTCCGCCGGTTTTGAGATTTAGCGCCTCCTCCGCCGGCTCCTCTTCCACCGCGGATTCCTCTTCCTTCCCGTCAGTTTTCAAGCTTTCCTCCTTGGGATCTCTTTGGGGGCCATCTACGTCTGGCGGGGGGCTTTCTTTGACAGATGGAGGACCGTTACCCCAGGCTTGCTCTCTCGAGGAGCTTTTTAGACACCTGTCGTCCACGCAGTCCGGAGATGTCTCCGTCTCGATCAGTTCACCTTTAACCTGCGCTTGCGGACTCGCCGCTTTGGCCGGGTAAGCCCCGAACTCTCCGTCATTCCCGGGTCTCTTGGCCCTCAGTTCGTGGGGGAGCGGCGGTCTCCGCTCGCTGGGGTTGAGCCGAGACGGCGGGTCCCCGGCGGGCTCGGGGAGGTAGTCCCCGTTGGCGCCGATCAGTTGGTCGGTGCACTCGTAGTCCATGGTTTCCGGAAGGCCCGGCGGACCGTCTTTGGTCTCGCCGGTGTAGAAACCGTTGGGAGCAATGGTGGCACCGAAGATTTCGTTTTGGGAGATGAGTCCGAGGACGGCGGCCTGAGCCAGGGAAAGAACCACCACGGGTTCCGTCTGCGTTCCCGCGTCCATCTGGCTTTCGGTCAGCTTTGGGTAACTCCGCACCATTCCGCCATCTTCCTCCTCAAAGAAAGAGAATAGAGTTTGGAACGGGAAAACTTGCAGTGGATCAGTGAAATTGTTACCAAACCTGACTTTGCGCAATACGCTATAAACACATTTAGATTTTTGGTGACACTTCTATTCATACAAACCAAATGGGTCGACTCGGCCTCGTGTCGCGCGCTACTATTTTTAGGTTTTGCACGAGAAGAATGCCAGGAAAATCTACGTCGGGGCTCCTCCGTCGAGGCGGCTACTTCTACATCTCCTTTCTTAGCTTCGAATCCACGTAGCATTAGCTAGACGAGATACAAAACGGCAGATACGCGTTAACCCTCTGCTTCCTTCCTCGCCGCGTTGTAGAATAATGAAGAAGGCAAGGAGACGGCCAGGAAGTAGACTTCCGCGGACTGTCCCGGCACTTCCTGTGGGATCTCCCGGCCGGCCAGAGAGTCTTCAGACCAATGGCTGGAGTTCTGAGTACCATTTTGTCTAGAGCAGGGGTGTCAGACTCGGGTTGGTTCGCGGGCCGTGTTAACGTTAACTCGATTTCATCCATTCCATTTTAGATATAATATTTAGATTTTTTTTAATAAATGGATTAGAATAACTAGATTAAAAGCCCTGAATATTCAGTTTTTTTATAGATCTAAAACAATGTTTATTTTAGCTTTTTTATATATTTTTAGATTTTACAAAATGATTTTTGAACTAAAAACACAGAAAAAATGGATTAAAAAAGTACAATGATTGATTTAAAAGGGTGAAAATCAGGAAATTTAATATACATCTATACTCTTCATTTGAATTTGATCCTAAAACAGAAAGTCGGCACTCATGATTTACTTTCCCGGGCCGCACAAAATGATGTGGGGGGCCAGATTTGGCCCCCGGGCCGCCACTTTGACACGTGGTCTAGAGGTAAAAGCAAGTTAGCTATCCGCTCAGTGACTCGTATCCCTGACAAACATTTGATTGGGCTTCAGGCTCATTCTATATTCCACAACTCTCTGGAAATAGTTTGGCGGAGAGTTGCGGTGAAACTGCATGCAATTAACGGAAGCGACACGTTCTTAGGGAGCTTGCTTCAGAAGTGCGTGGCCGTTTTCGAGATGCCTTCAAGAGTTTTCGGAGGAAATAGTGGAAGGATTGAGGGGCGAGAGAGGAGCCCGGGAGCCGTGATGGCTCGCGTGGGGTGAGGAGAGGAGACCGGGATGCCCTGATAAGCACGTCATTTATAATTACTGCTTTTAAAGTCGTCAGACGGAGACAGACTGTGTCTGTGTGTGTGTGTGTGTGTGTGTGTGTGTGTGTTTGTGTGTGAAAGAAAAGGAAGGAGTGAGAGGGTGTGTTTGAAAAGCATGTGTGTGAGGGAGAAAGAAAAGAGAAAGAGGGAGGGAGGGAGGGAGGGATGGAGGGAAGGAGAAAGAGCTGTGGGCGGGGGAGGAGTGGAGGGAGTCAGACCAAGCGAGAAAGGAGATGGAGGGGCTGAAAGATAAAGAAAGAGAAAGAGAAAGAGAGGGAGACGAGGGAAGGGAAGGGAAGGGAAGGGAAGGGAAGGGAAGGAGAGATGGTGGGAGAGGTGGGAAGACAGAAAGGAAAGGAAAGGGGGAGGGAGAGGGAGAGGAGGGGTGACGGAGGGCTAGCTGGAGAGACAGAAAGACTCCGTCAGTGAGTGAGAGAGAGAGAGAGAGAGAAAGAAGAGAAAGCTGAGTGTGGTGAAAGGCTGACAACATTCAAAGAGAAAAAGACAAATGACAAGGCGGAGGACAGAGGAAGTCTGGCTAATTGCGCAAGGCCGCACTTTGCCGTGTAAACTTGCCAGTGGAAAGACGCCGGCGAAAAACGGAGACATACTACAAAACACTTGTCCAAGTACTACGCTTTGGGAGAGAGAGAGAGAGAGAGAGAGAGAGAGAGAGAGAGAGAGAGAGAGAGAGAGAGAGAGCATGCCAATCCCGATTCCCAAAGAACACGCTCTGGCCGTATTCACGCAAAACCGCAAAACCGTTCGGGACGGCGCCCCCGGTGGCCTGAAAAGGCTCTCTTGAGTTGGAGGAACTCACCACATTGTTCCTGGACGGATGTTTGAGGTGTTTCAGGGATCTCATCCTTCAGTCCAAAGGAGTGGAGTAAAACAATCCACCTCCTATTTATATCTGCCAGAGAGAGGGGCGGTCCCACGCCTCCTCCTCCTCCTCCTCCTCCTCCTACTGTTGCTCTTATCACAACTGACTGTGCCCCCCCCCCAGCATCACCCCATTTCTTTCCTTCCTCCCACCCTGTCGTTCCCATCTCCCTTTTCTTTCTTTCTCTTCTCTTTCCAAACACACACACACACATCTTATCTCCCCCTTTTCTCTATGCGGACACACATGATTTATCTCGACTTGATCACACACTCTTTGCTGCCTTGAGATACGAATTGAATGGATGTCAAAGCGCACTCTTTTGGCAAATATATTCTTTTCCATTCAAGTCAATGGAAATTGAATGAGCCAAGATGTTGGCAATAACTAAACCGGTATACTCTGAGATGTTTTTAATTTATTGCGCTGCTCTTTTCAAACCCGCTGCTAGGTTTTACACATAAAGTGAGAGTGGATAGTAATCTAAAAGTTTAGTTGACTTCATTTTTGGTGTTGTTCATATTTGCATTCTTCTATTATATACAGTGGTTATGCTCCCATGTCCTAGTGACTAGTGACTTTTTTTCTTCATTAAAAACAAACAAAAACATCAACTTGAAACTAGGAGCTAGTCTAAAGTTGACGTTTTTGGTTGTTTTTAATAGGGAAAAACACCAACAATCAATATTCTCTGTCAAATTTCAAAATTTAAGTGAATTGGAGGTCTATCATTGTAAGTGGATCAAAATAAGTTGAAAAGTATTAAATAGGTCTATTCATTTAAAATCAAATGTTTGTTGGAGTGTTACTAGGGGCCCAAACCAGAGAATATTTTTAAGTTTTTAATCATTTGAATTGTTTTATTAACATGTTTGAATTTGTCTTTTGTTTATCCATAAAGCCACATCTAAAAATAATATTAAAAAAAATGCATTTAGACTTATGTGGGCATCATGTTTTGGGCCATACCAAATGTTCATATTTTAGCCTTAATGACCTAATTACCTTTTTTTTTACTACAAATAAGTCCGTCACACTACAAAGGGTTAACTTTTTCACAAATTGTTGTTGAAATTTCACGATTATCACTGTTATTAACACATTTGAATGTGTCATTTGTTTATTCATAAAGCAATATCTAAAAATAATGAATTGAAAATAAATAAATTAAATAATGAATTAAAAAAAACCATTGTTTTGGGCCATACTCCTAGGCCAAATGTTCAAATTTTAGCTTTAATGACTGTTTTTTTATGGTTTCACTATAAAGGGTTAACTTTTTCACAAATCGTTGTTTAAATTTCATAATGCTCATGGTTATTAACACATTTGAATGTGTCATTTGTTTATCCATAAAGCAATATCTAAAAATAATGAATTAAAAAAAAAATTAAATAATGAATTTAAAAAAAACATTGTTTTGGGTCATACTCCTAGGCCAAATGTTCAAATTTTAGCTTTAATGACCGTTTTTTTTTATGGTTGCACTATAAAGGGTTAACTTTTTCACAAATTGTTTCTGAAATTTCACGATTCTCACTGTTGAGAGCCCAAAGTCCGTACAGTGGGAGAAAAATGGGATGGTAAAGAATGACAAAAGGAGAAAGAAAGGAGAGAAAAGCAGTTAGGAGGGAAGAAGGGAGGGAGGGAGGGAGGAAGGAAGGGAGGGAGACGGGAGGAAGAATAAGAAAGAAAGAAGCGGGGGAGGGGGGGGGGAAGATGAGTGGAGGAAGAAGAAGAGAGAGAAGAAGAGGAGGGAGGAAGGAAGGAGGGGTGTGCATGAAAGACAGAAAGAAAAAAGGCTAGGGAAGAAAGAGAGCTGGATGGAGGGGGGAGAAATGCAGCAAAGGAAGGGAAAGAGGGAGTCACTGGGTGTCAAAGAGAAAGGAAGAAGAAAAAAAGGCCCACTGAAAGAAGAAGACTAAAAAAAAAGGGGGATGGTGAGGTGAGGTGTGAGAAAAAAAAAAGATGAGTCCATCAAGAAGGAGTGGAGGGCTGCAGAATGGCTGAGGGAGACGAGGGAAGGGAAGGGGATGCGGCTTGGGGGGGGGTACGGGGGGCGTAGTTGGAGACCACGAGAGTGAGTGAAAAGGAAGGACATTAACTATTGAACTTCCACATTCTTATTCTTTGTATTTTATTTTATAGGCAGCCTACAAGCAGACCTGTGGGGGGCAGTGGAGTCCAAATAGGGGCCTGGCGGGTCAGCTAATAAACACCTGCGGCGGGTCCGAAGGCGCCCGGGGGAGACCACAGGTGTGTTTTTTTTTTGCCGCCGGACGCGTGGACGCTCGCCGCTAAATAGAACGGGAAAGGGCAAACCTTGAAAAACCTTGATCAATCGGCGGCGGCCGGGAAGAGCTGCGAGAATGAAAAAAAGATAGAGAAAAGGGGGTGGGGGGGGAGATAGGGAATGAGAGGGAGTGCGACGGAGGGGAGGGAAGTGTGAGGAGGGGGGGAGATAGCAGGAAGTGGAGGGAGAGAGAAGAGAAAATAGAAGGAGAGTGAGAGAGAGAAGAAACAAAGAGATAAGAGGCTGAAAGACAAAGAAAGCACAAGGCAAGAAACAACAAGGGACACGTACATAAAACAACACAGTGTCAGCCTATGGGGAGAATCAAAAAAGAAGACACACAACACAAGTTGGGGAAGGAGGAGGAATTTGCGGGATGCGTTCAAGTCCAGGCCGGGATCGTGCAACAGTAATATGCGGACGAGACGCTCGCTCGGGATGTTGCCGTTGAATGTAGCGCTCAAGCCTCGCTGTTTTCGAGATGGATCGCCGGGTGGGGATGGAGGCTAGCTAGTCCAGCTGGTCAGCTAATGTATATGAAACATGTGCTTGAGGACAGATTCGGGGTCCCAAGTGGACTCTCATTTTGAGGCCATCCCTTCTTTGCTCATTTTATTGCATATGTGTCAAAGTGGCGGCCCGGGGGCCGAATCTGGCCCGCCGCATCATTTTGTGTGGCCCGGGAAAGTAAATCATGAGTGCCGACTTTCTGTTTTAGGATCAAATTCAAATGAAGAGTATAGATGTATATTACATTTCCGGATTTTCCCCCTTTTAAATCAATCATTGTCATTTTTTAATCCATTTTTTCAGGGTTTTTAGATAAAAAATTATTTTTTTAAATCTAAAAATATATTTAAAAAAGGTAAAATAAACATTGTTTTAGATCTATGAAAAACTGAATATTCAGGGATTTTAATCCATATATAAAAAATTATTAGATCTATAAAAACGGAATATTCAGGGGTTTTAATTCAGTTCTTTTAATCCATTTATTAAAAAAAATCTAAATATTCTATCTAAAATGGTCCGGCCCACATGAAATCGAGTTGACGTTAATACGGCCCGCGAACCAACCAAGTCTGACACCGCTGTTTTAAAACGACTCAAACCCCATAAAGAACGAGTGTCCTCATACTTGCGTATATAATGCCACAGTATTAACATATGCTAGTGTGAGCATGTACGGTTGTCTTTTGTGCCCTGAAAATGTCTGGCCACCAATTCAGGGTGACAGTATAGTTGGCTGGTATAGGCTCCAGCACCCCCCGCGACCCTTTCAGTTTGAGTTTGATTTAATAAGGGACAGCACATATTAATGAACATATTTATATTCATGTTAATGAACATAAATATGTAAATATGTAAGATTTTAGCCAAAAGCTCATTTCCATCTTTAGTCCCTTGTGTATGGAAGACAAACGATGACATACTAGACACACATAGACAAACGTATCAGTGTTAGACTGTATTGTGTTCACAATTTTATTTGTTTATTAGCCAGGCTTTAAGATGATTGGCCAAGAGGTTCAGAGGTGGGAGTTCACATATGCTAATTGCTATTGAGTTCCAAGTATGTGAGGAACAGAGAAGGTTCATTGGCTAAATTAGCACTCTTTTTGAAGGGAACTACACAGTCACCTCTAGAGCCGGCCATTGTTGATGCGTTGGAATTTTTGGGTGCAAAAATCTTGAAGTCTTGTCAATAATGGTGAATAAAACTGTGGACCTGATGGAGGTCAATTTTTTGGTGTAAAAGGTATCAAAACATTTGAGGAATCCAGTTGAGTCCAGTTAATGGAGAGGCTAATGTTACAACACTCTACAACAATGCTGATTTATTTATTTATTTTTTTGTATTAAGAAGAGCACTCAACACAGTGTCACATCCTGCTTGGTTGTGGGTCAAAGTTTTTAAGTTTTTTTTTTTTTTAAACAAAGAAAGAGGAAGTGAACAAGGCCGTTGCATGTTGAAATTTTTCATTTGGTGCAACAAAGTGTTGTATTTCTTGCGGCATTCATTTAATGCTAGCAGTGAATTCTTACATTTCAGTGGCATTATTTTGAGTATTCCTAACTTTTATTGTCTAGTTCACCTGTCAAAGTGGCGGCCCGGGGGCCAAATCTGGCCCGCCGCCTCATTTTGTGCGGCCCGAGAAAGTAAATCATGAGTGCCAACTTTCTGTTTTAGGATCAAATTCAAATGATTATCGATGTAATACACATGTGTCAAAGTGGCGGCCCGGGGGCCAAATCTGGCCCGCCGCATCGTTTTGTGTGGCCCGAGAAAGTAAATCATGAGTGCCGACTTTGTTTTAGGATCGAATTAAAATTAAGAGTATAGATGTATATTAAATTTCCTGATTTTCCCCCTTTTAAATCAATCATTGTCGTTTTTTAATCAATTTTTTCTGTGTTTTTAGTTCAAAAATCATTTTGTAAAATCTAAAAATATATTTAAAAAAAAGCTAAAATAAACATTGTTTTAGCTCTATAAAAACCGGAATATTCAGGGCTTTTAATCCAGTTCATTTAATCCATTTATTAAAAAAAATCTAAATATTATATCTAAAATGGTCACGTGAAATCAAGTTGACGTTAAAGCGGCCGCGAACCAACCCTAGTCTGACAGCCCTGGTCTAATAAACAGCAACGAGAAGAGTGATTTTTGCAGTTGTCTATAAAAAATCTATCTGTTGACAATTCTATAGCAAATGCAGTGATCTTATTCGTGACTGTACTTGTTTTTCTCTGTGTTGTATTTGTTAGGGTTCCTCCAGCTCAGCGACAACAACCCAGCGTGTTTGCGTGCGACGTGACGCTGATAATTCAACGTCTTTTCACTGTCGGCGGCGTGGATTTGTGTTTAGCGTTGTTATGGCTACCGCGTTCAGGTGAGTGGCTGAGTTTGAACTTGAAATCATTGAGCCGACGGCTTGGCTTGCGTGTGCAGGGATGCGGAAGGACGCTTTTGCAGTTTACTTTGCATTGGCGCTCTTTTTGGTCAGGCGTTTTTCAACAGCCTCTTCTCCGGAATCAACATCTCTCTTGAGATGTAAATGATGGCCGCCATTCCATCTTCCCACTTGTCACATCTTCTTTTCAACCGTCGTTTGCCGCCTTCAAAACTTTGCTGGTAGCGAAGAAGATTGAAATTATGATTGGTCAGTCATGTTTTTTTTGGGGTTGGGTGAGTGCAGAATCAAGTTTTTTTTATGAGTGGTTAGCGCCTCAGCCTCACATTTTTGGGCTCGAGGGTTCAATCCCAGGTCCGGACATCCCCGTGTGGAGTTTGCGTGTTCACACCGGGCTTGCGTGGGTTTTCTCTGGGTACTCCGGTTCCCTCCCATATCCCAGAAATCATGCATGCTAGGCTAGTTGAGGAATTGTTAAGTGTGACATGCTAAAGTGTTGAAGTTATTAACGATTGCATGTTGGGGATGTACAACGAGTTTGGATTGGATGTGTTTATCGGTGTTCGATTGTGGATGCCTTGATCCACATGGCAAGTGTGTGTGGCATGTTAAAGAGTATCGGTATTCGATTATTGATGCCTTGGCACATAGCTTGGCAAACACGGGAGATCTTCTTCATAACAGTAAACGTTGGATTGAAGAAGCAACAACGGATCACTGTTCTGATTATTTCTCCCTGCGTTTTAAGATGAAATGCTGGGTGCAACATTAGCCCCAAGAACATCTCGGTATGAAAAAGGATCTCCGAACTATTGTGAAATGAATCAAAATAGCCACACCCTTGTTTTTGCCGCACGCTTGAAACCCTTTCCCAGTCCAAACGGATTGGACGTCTAGCTCCGTCAATGGCACTCCAACACGAGCTAACGGGGCTAAACTCATAAAAATAGAAAAGCTGTCATTTTAGTTTGTGATCAGCAACACCATCAATTATAGCCATTTTTAACATTTTTTTTTTTTACCAATATTAAAATTGTGGCCTATCATGCTAGATTCCACACTTATATACGATTCCATAAAATACGGTCATTGGATGCAAAAATTGACAAAGAAAAGCAGGGCCTTTCTTGTAATCGGGGGTGCTTTACTCAGTTGTTTTAAAAAAAAATCGCTTAGTTTTAGTGCACTTTTAAATCCACAATCTGTTGAGGAATGTCTCGTTTGCACTTTGAAGCAATTTTTTCCCTATTTTCAAAGAAACCACCTTTGCTTTTCTTGCCGACAGGACCAAAAGAAATAGTAGGACCCCCCTGCACCCCCCACCCAAAAAAAGAAATAAAGAAAATACATTTTGCCTTTATTTACAGCCAGGCGCTAAGTAGGAAGACGGAATATTAGCGACGAAATTGCTTTGCTCGGAGACGAACGACGTTGGAGAAAAAAGGAGTGCGGGGAGAGCTCGGGAAAAAAAAGAAAGAAAGAAAGGAATCACTGAATATAAAGGAGGGAAAACAGAGTTGAGGGAGGAGAGGAGAAGAACATTCAGCAAGGAGGATATAAAAGGAGCGGGTGGGGGGGAAGGGGGAGGGACGGGGGAGGGAAGGAGGGAGGGAGGGAGGGAAGCTGAGAAAGAAAGGGAGAGAGCAATAAGAGCGAGAAATAGATGGAGTGGGGGGACAGGAGAGAGAGATCAAGAGCAAAAAAAAGGAGGGGGAGTAAGTGAGTGAGGGAGTGAGGGAGAGGACGAAAGAGAGAGAAAAATAGAGGAGGCTGAAAGAGGGATAACTCACCAGAGACTTAAAAACCACAGGATGAAAAACCCCTCTGTCTGTCTCCAACTCTATATGGAGGAGATGCACAAATAGTAAGGCTGTGATAAATTTGGTTGGGGGGGGGATTGGGGGGGTCTCCTTGCCCCTTTACTTACCTCAGGGGTGTCAGACTCGGGTTGGTTCGCGGGCCGCTTTAACGTCAACTTGATTTCACGTGGGCCGGACTATTTTATAATATAAAATATTTAGATTTTTAAAAATAAATGGATTAAAAGAACTGGATTAAAAGCCCTGAATATTCAGTTTTTTATAGATCTAAAACAATGTTTATTTTAGCTTTTTTTAGATATTTTTAGATTTTACAAAATGATTTTTGAACTAAAAACACAGAAAAAATGGATGAAAAAATGACAATGATTGATTTAAAAGGGGGGAAATCAGGAAATTTGATATACATCTATACTCTTCATTTTAATTTGATCCTAAAACAGAAAGTCGGCACTCATGATTGACTTTCCCGGGCCACACAAAATGATGCGGCGGGCCAGATTTGGCCCCCGGGCCGCCACTTTGACACATGTGACTTACCTGGAATGAAGAGAGTGTGCCAACCAGCAACTTTCTTCAATGAGTGGATCATGTAATAGCACCGGGTTACCTGTTCATTTGTTGGAAAATCTATTTTAGTGCCTTCTTAATGTTGCCACTAATTTGGGTAATTTGGTAAGGTGCACCTGGATGAGGTGAAAAAAAAATGGTTTGACGTATAAGTTGTAGTCGTAGGGGATTGTGTTGTACATCCACTAGATCACATGTGTCAAAGTGGCGGCCCGGGGGCCAAATCTGGCCCACCGCATCATTTTGTGTGGCCCGGGAAAGTAAATCATGAGTGGCGACTTTCTGTTTTAGGATCAAATTAAAATGAAGAGTATAGATGTATATTAAATTTCCTGATTTTCCCCCTTCTAAATCAATCATTGTCATTTTTTAATCCATTTTTTCTGTGTTTTTAGTTCAAAAATCATTTTGTAAAATCTAAAAATATAAAAAAAGCTAAAATAAACATTGTTTTAGATCTATAAAAAACTGAATATTCAGGGCTTTTAATCCAGTTCTTTTAATCCATCTATTAAAAAAATCTAAATATTATATCTAAAATGGTCCGGGCCACATGAAACCGAGTTGACGTTAACGCGGCCCGCGAACCAACCCGAGTCTGACACCCTTGCACTAGATCAGGGGTCGGGAACCTTTTTGAAAGAGATAGCCATAAACAATTCCTATTTTCAAATGTTATTCCTTCAGAGCCATACTCGCAATTTAAAAGTCAAAATACATGAAAATGTGCACATTTTTTAGTCATTTTACCACTTTTAAAGTACAAAAACTCTCCAAATTCTTTTGACAACAATATGCTGTTGCTAATCAATGGATATCAATGAGTTCAATGAGTATCAATGAGAGAATAGATGCAGAAGACTGATGAAAAAAAAAAATCAATGCCACAGTGCGGACGTGACGTTCTTATTGGTGTGTTCGGGAATTGGCTCTCTCACCACCGGTTTCCATCCATCAAAAGAGCCACATGTGGCTCCCGAGCCATAGGTTCCCTACCCCTGCACTAGATGAAGATGTAGTGGTCGTAACGAGGCTTGTACATCCACTAGAATCCACTGGGTGGAGCTGTAGTAGGACTTGTGTATACATCGAGCAGTAGATGGAGTTGAGCAAAAAGGAATTTCATACAATGGTCAAGCAATATTGATCCAGTCTTTGACTTCATTCAACCCCGGGGATCGAATCCTCGACCCCAGACTTGTGACCCCACCGTCCCACCGTCTTTTGGGTGTCACTCCCTTCGCCAATCTCAGCACGCCGGCTCGACTTTTCTCCCTCCCAAGTTTCCTTCTTTTTTTTTTTTTTTCTTTTTCCAAATCAAAAAAGGCCTTTGTCTATCTCTCCTTTTTCTACCTTCCTCTTGTTTCCATGGTTACCCCTTCTCTGGGCCGCGTACACTATCTATCTCTCCCTCCCTCTCTTCTTATCTTTCTCATTTTGCTTTCATCTGCGCCTCCCTTCCTCCCGCTTTCTCCCGCAGCCTCCTCCTCCTCCTCCTCCTCCTCTTCCTCGCTCCGCCTTTTATCTCTCTCCACTTTCATCTGTCTTTCACCTTTCTCTCCCCTCCGAGCCCGCCAATCCATCATTCCGCCTTTTCTTCTCCTATACTTATATCGAAAGGGGGGGAAGCGGTGGGTAAACTTTTATCGCCTTCCCTGTCAATTCTACATTTTTAATCATTCCCAATTCATCCCATCCCACTTTCAATGCCACCGAGTCGCGCTTGAAATTGTCTGGGCGCCCAATGTGTGACGTGGAGATAGAAACCCAAAGCGCGGGGCGCTGTAGTCTTTTCCCATCATAAAGGCAGGCGAATGATTTCCGTCATGATATCGGGAGATTAACCGGCCGCTGTGGTTTTGTCTTCCGGTGATGGATTTTTTTTCCCCCCTTCCTCCATTTCAATATACCGTATTTTCTCGGATCTAAGCCGTATTTGTAACAAAAAAAAAAAAGATGACTGAATCAAGGGCATGGTTTATATGCACACAAGACTTGCTATACTATTTTTCACCAGATGTCGGCAAAGTAACATTTACAATTTGTTGGTTATTTTCTGTTTTGCAGTAAGAACACAACCATTAGTGGATGAATTAATTCCTTATGACAGGGGTGTCAGACTCGGGTTGGTTCGCGGGCCGCGTTAACGTCAACTCGATTTCATGTGGGCCGGACCATGTTAGATATAATATTTCGATTTTTTTTATAAATGGATTAAAAGAACTGGATTAAAAGCCCTGAATATTCAGTTTTTTATAGATCTAAAACAATGTTTATTTTAGCTTTTTTTTAAATATATTTTTAGATTTTACAAAATGATTTTTGAAATAAAAACACAGAAAAAAAATGATTAAAAATGACAATTATTGATTTAAAAGGGGGAAAATCAGGAAAATTTAATATACATCTATACTCTTCATTTTAATTTGATCCTAAAACAGAAAGTCAGCACTCATGATTTACTTTCCCGGGCCACACAAAATGATGCGGCGGGCCAGATTTGGCCCCCGGGCCGCCACTTTGACACATGTGCCTTATGATACTGACCATAATAATGTGCTTTCGATTCATACAGTATCTCAGAAATAATCTATAAAAAACAGAATATTCAGGACTTTTGATCCAGTTCTTTTAATCCATTTATTAAAAAAATATATCTAAATATTCTATCTAAAATGGTCCGGCCCACATGAAATCGAGTTGACGTTAATGCTAACAGGACAAATGAATAACACTTGAAACCTTTAACCATTTATAGAGCATGACTATTTAAAAAGAAAACCTAAAAATAAGCATTTATTATATCTTTAAATTTCAAATGTGCTTTTTATATGATTTAAAAAATGATGAATACATTCATAAATAAAAAAATATTAGATGAAAATTGCAGTAAAAAGCATCTTAAATTCCAAACACGACAAGTTGTATTCAGCAATTTCAATTCAAGTCCAGTCAATGATATTGATATTTATTTAGCAAACACCATCAAAAGATAAAGCAGGAAGTAAGACCGCCTTGAGACAAATTGAAAAGCAGCGACGAACGACCTTGGATTCTCCTCCAACATACAAAGAAGAAGAAGCAAAGTAGGACAGGTCACTAACAAACATTGGATACCGGATTCATCTTTTTTTTTTTTTACTGGATGAATGAACAAAATAAAAGAAAAACATTCAATTTCCCAAGATGCTCTCCTGCTTATGTCCCCAAACAGAAAACATGGCAACCTGCTGAGTTCCTTGACAGCGAACACGAGAAGCCACAGACGGAATATTTTCATCCAGATGGTCGGACGACCCGTCAAGACTGATGAGAATTCCAACAGAGTTCTGCTAAATGTTCCTACTTGACCTGTCCAAACATCACTGGGTTAATTGCGTCTGATCTATATGAGAAACTAAAGTCACGAGTACCAACTGGCGTCATGGATGACCTCAGGGGGGAAGACGGAGACCTTGAAAGGAGAACCGAGAGAAGAAGTGGTCTGACTGCGTGTTTAGATTGGAACTTTTAAGCTAGCAGATCAGGAAAGGAAATAGCATAGCATTTCCTTCTACTCTAGTGCTCCATTTTTACCAAAGATCTTTATTTTTGGGAGTTGCGGACCAATTGCACTGTTCTGGATTTTAAAAAAAAAAAATCAAAAACGTCACCATCACACCACTTATTTTATAACTTGTATATAATATTTAGATTTTTTTTAATAGATGGATAGATTTTTCAAAAGGATTTTTGAACTAAAAACACAGGAAAAATTGATTAAAAAATGACAATTATTGATTTAAAAGGGGGAAAATCAGGAAATTTAATATACATACATCTATACTCTTCATTTTGATTTGATCCAGTGGCGGTCCGTGCATTTTCTTGTAGCGCCTTCAACGAATCAATCCAACCCTCAAAAACTATTTTATTGCTATAAAACCTCTACTGCAGCTACAGCTGCGACACATAAAAAATCATCAATAATAACCTCATACAATTGAAATATTATTTAGGAATATAGCCATATTTTACTCACCAAAAATCATTTTTAACTGTACACAATATCCATCCTTTCTTTCTAACAGACAATTTGGAATTATTTAATAAGTATTCATGGACAAAATATAATGTATGATTCAGATATTTCTTAGGCCAGCAGAGAAGGCCCTGACGGCCCGCCACTGATTTGATCCTAAAATAGAAAGTTGGCACTCATGATTTACTTTCCCGGGCCACACAAAATGATGCGGCGGGCCAGATTTGGCCCCCAGGCCGCCACTTTGACACATGTTGTAGACGATTTTGTTAGCAAATTAACGTTTATTCTTAGGTGTCAGGTGTTGTCATCGGTATCGGCAGCCAAAAAATATCGGGGCGACGTGACTTTTTTGCGGTAATACTATGTGTCTAGAATGAATTCAAATGCAGTCTGATGCTAAGCCAATCGTGAACGCATTCCCTTAATGAGCACTCGGCCAATTAGCGATGAGGCTAACAGCCTGAAATCAGCGCTGCGCTCATCATAAGTAATCGGTGCTCAAACACTTGTGAATCATCATCATGGCACACCTCTGAAACATCGCATCGAATGTTAATTGCTACATCTGTCAAAAGAAATATGAAAATTAATAATATCTCATCTCATTTGCTTCACTAGGGTAGTGGAGGGTGCTGGAGCCTATCCCAAGTATACACAATCAATATCATGAACAACAGCAATGTAATTATTATCATAACATAGTATTGCACATAGCAGTAAAACTCCATTATCTCTGCTTGTTTTTTTGGAAAGTGTGCTTTTAACATTTGGCCAGCAGAGGGAGCCTGTGCCTTTTTGAATTCTAGTACGTACTACGTATGTCCTTATCCGTAATATTTGATTATATTTTTCCAATAACAAATAAAAAATAAATTGGATTAAATACCTGTAAATTAAAAACTAGCATGATTAGCATTTGAATTATAATGAAATGAGCCTCATTTAAATGTACATATATTTTACGGCTAAAGCAATGTTAATCAGTGCTGTGATTGCCAAACAGGTGGCGTTGTTGGCTTACGTCACGAGTTTATTGTTTGCCGTCACCCTCTTGCAGGTGCAAACTTGGCCGGATGGTGTCATTTTTGGTGATTTACCTTCATTTATTAGCCAAAGATAATCATTTATGACCAAAAAGGAGCCACAAAGATGAATCGCGATCGTGGGGTCAACGACACAAACGAACTCACCGGCTGTTAGGTAAAATGGTTTTGCGGTTATTCCGGATATGAGGGACGTTTATGTCAAATAATCCAATGTTTGTGTAAATTATAGCCTCAAGACAAAATGTAATGCTTGTTGTGGTACAAAACGTTTAAATTTACTGCCACACAGAACAAATTCAATCATGTTGTTGCCCAACAAAAAGATACTGAATTCCTGTTAGCTTAATGCTGCGTTCCCAAAATGTGTTAGCATTAATAATGCTAACATGTAATGGAAAACGCTATCGGTATATATCGTTAATAACAACTCATTAGCTGTTGTTGATGGCAAAAGACGTCAAATCAGTTTTGGGCCCTATTTTGTCATATAAATTGCTCTGGAACGTGATCACTTTAAACAGTTAGCAAGATAATCAAACGGAAATGGGGCAGCAACACATGTTGACATACAATTATGAATAGCATTACTTGGATTTTGTTGCTAATGAAAAACTCGAAAAAAACAAGTTTGTGGTGTCCCTTGCGATTCAAACAGCTAATTAGATTAATTTGATGCAGTTTTCGAGATAGAAATTGTTATTTTATCTACTGTGGGACTAATATTGGAAAGCAGGGCTAGCACTGCGTGCTAGCAGATTATTATTGATCTGCAGTGCACATAGGAAAACAAACGGGGGGACAAAACAACAACTAGCGTGTTTACTGTTAGTGTACAACAACTCCCAAAACATACTGAATATTGATTTCCAATGGACACCATGTTGTTGACACAAATTCTCAGTGACTCACACGTAAACAAATGGGCAGCTCTGATGACTCATTTGGATGAAATTGTGTTTAATGTATTACTTTGGCCTAGTGGTTTTGGTCAAACACAAAGAGGTCTTTATGGTTTCAGGCGCTTTGACCGGACTTCTGTGTTGACCGGCCAAGTAACAGACACTAAGTTTTTGTTTCCACGTGTCTCATTGAATCGAGCACCTGTTGCCTTTGCAGGGGCTTCAAGAAGGGCTCTTTGATATCAAAACGTGCACGTGCGGAAGATGCTAGCGGGGATGGGTGCCTGCTAATCTGCTCTTTGAGGAAGACCACCAGTCTTTGAATTCAGGTTTGTTTTTGATTTTGTCAAAACCAGCAGAACACTTTTTTTGGTCTGTTTGATCATGTTTCGGTGTGAATATCACCTTCCCAATCAAAATGGGTTGGATGTTTATTGTCGTTAATGGCAGCTAGGGTTAAAGACAATGGTGGAATATTTAACAAAAAAACTATAGCGTCCTGACGGATGAGTGGTTGGGGCATTGGCCTCACAGTGGGAGACCTGGGTTCAAATCCAGGTTGGTCCACCTGTGTGGAATCTGCAGCTCCTCCTGCGTGGGTTTTCTTCGGGTACCCTGGTTTCCTCCCACATTCTAAAGATATGCATAGGAGGCTGAGGATAAAGCGATTCAGAAAATGAAACGAGATGAGAAAAACTATATAAACTACTACACACAAGCTGTCATCATGTTTTAAAGTTGTCCTCACCTTTGTACTCTGATTTGATGTAAACGTTGGTCAGAAGCTCCAGGCTGCCGCACGTCAATGGCGATTCAGTTACCTCTCCGAAGATCAATGTCATACCGCGTCATTGGTAAAATCCCCGTTTTTGTTTGTTTCTTTTTGTTGGTTTTAAAGTTCAAGTTATTCACCGTGACTCAACCGTGGTGTCCTTTCATGGTAAAAGGTGAAATTGTAGTTATTTCATGTGGGTAATGAAAGCTCAGTAGCCCCGAGACATGAGAAGAAAGGAATATTTGTGTGTTACGTCGTTTTACAGACTACTTAGTACAGCAGTGTCAGACTCGGGTTGGTTCGCGGGCCGCTTAACGTCAACTTGATTTCACGTGGGTCGGACCATTTTAGATATAATATTTAGATTTTTTTTAATAAATGGATTAAAAGAACTTGATTAAAAGCCCTGAATATTCAGTTTTTTTCTAGATCTAAAACAATGTTTCTTTTAGCTTTTTTAAATATATTTTTAGATTTTACAATATGATTTTTGAACTAAAAACAGAAAAAAATGATAAAAAAATTACAATTATTAATTTAAAAGGGGAAAAATCAGGAAATTTAATATACATCTATACTCCATTTTAATTTGATCCTAAAACAGAAAGTCGGCACTCATGATTTATTTTCCCGGGCCACACAAAATGATGCGGCGGGCCAGATTTGGCCCCTCGGCCGCCACTTTGACACATGTGACTTCGTACTTTGGAATTTGACACAATATTTTTGATCATAGGTTCCAACTGAATGGGAGACAATCAGAGTTAGAAAATTCTGCAGCGCAGATGCTATCGACTTTGAGAGACGTCCAATCGAATGGAACGGTCGCCAACAGCCCTTTTCGTTCAAATGGATTGGACGTTGTTGGACGTCAATGGCAGCCAATGAGGTAACTTTGTCCAGCAGCCTTTACACATTCCTATAGGCCTTCCTGTGAAAATGTTTTAAAAAGTATTTGACAATTAATTGACACGGTCAGTGTTTTTTTTTTGTAATTTTTTAAAATGGTAGGTTTATTTTTTTTAGAATTTAAAATAATGTTTGTCATTTTAATATTGTAAAACTCAGAAAATATTCAAATAATTGTTTTTGATTAGAAAACTGAAATTCACGAAGAGCGCAAAGGAAAAAAAAATATATATATATATTGTCAGAAGACAGTTAAAAAATATATACATACAAAAATTAAAATAAATATTCTGGATAACAGACAAAATAGTGAGAAAACAGTAAAGAATATACAGAAAACTGGATGGAAAAATGAATTGGACGCCTAGTTAAATGAGTGCCCGGTAAGGGTGAAAAACAAAAACATAATTTTCGACATTATAGGCATTATAAATCAAATCAATCCATAAAAGGGTCCAAAATAATTGCCTCATAAAATCAATCAAATTGAAACCGTGGCATTTTTGTGTCATTCACCAAGAAAAGCGTCAGCTAAAAGTGCAGCTTGCAGGTTGAGTC
This sequence comes from Stigmatopora argus, assembly GCF_051989625.1. Classification (NCBI taxonomy): domain Eukaryota; kingdom Metazoa; phylum Chordata; class Actinopteri; order Syngnathiformes; family Syngnathidae; genus Stigmatopora; species Stigmatopora argus. The sequence continues at coordinate 19,357,152 of NC_135389.1, read as the reverse complement.
TTGTCAAATTATGGTCTTGTGTCATCATTATGTTTTCTTTGTAGACACACAAAAATAAAACAAAAACTCGTCAGACTTGTTCTCAGCACTCAGAGTTGAGAACATCTCATTTGGAGCCTTTTCTTTATTTGTCTCTCTTACATCAATGTTTTAACCCTCATACTTGAGCAGAAACATCCGCAAAAAAACACGCTAAACTTGAATAAAGGGCTGAACTGTCACTTCTCATTACTCTCACTTCTATTTTGATCTTTTTCCCCTTTTATTGTTGTCCACATATGTTGAAAATATTGGTCAGTTTTGGAGATATTCACTTCTAGTGAAGTAGATCCTAAATAGTCTTCTTTTCTCAGCTGTCTTGCCCCCGCCTACTTGAGAAATCTCCAAAGAGAAGTTGATGTCCCGATCAGAATGAGCTGTGGAATTTTGTGCTATGCTAGCAGGTAATCCATACCCTTTCTATCCTTTTGTTGCTAGAAAGCTAAGGATGATCCTTACTTCTGGGTGTGATGTCACAACCAGAATTGCTAAAAAGCAAAAGTGGGCATTCCCTGATGATTCATTTGGAATGGAATGGTAAAACTGTGAAATTTGAATGCTGAATTTGTTTTCTAGGTGTACAATTAGATTAGTGCAGTCATTTTAATTTTTCACGAAATTCTGCTCCAAAATATACCGTATTTTCACGACTATATGGTGCATCGTATTTTTAGCTGCAGTGTCAGTAACGAGTGCTATTTCTGTATTTTACACACACAAAGGACGCACCGTTTTTATAGACGCAGCCAGGCATGGCAAAACATACACTAGCTTAAACATACATGCTACACCCACACGCTAAAACACGTTTTTAAAAAGGCAACGGAAGCAAAACTGAGTTCGGTTGTACTTTATTTAGCTATTTTACAACTTACTCCCGTCATCATCACCCACAAATCCGTCAAAGTACTCATTTTCTGTGTCCGAATTGAACAATTGTCCAAATGAGTCATCGAAAACGCTGAGTTTTATACGTTCGTCCAGGCGGCCACAATCCATTCGCAAATAGTAGCTAGCTAGTAGCTGGCGTAACTATTCCGGCCCTGCCTGCCACGCTTCGTAAAGCTGTGTTGATGTCGATGTCCAAATAATAAAATTAAAATAAAAAAAACAGCTTGGCGAGATCCAAAAACAATATATTAACTTTTTAGGCCTGCTCTTCATATTCATATTCTGCTCACAATCCATTGGGTGTATTGACAAAAGAACTATATATCCTAGCAGTCACTGCGCAGTACTTTTTCTACATGGAAAATAGTAGAGTCGGGGGCTGCTTGCCGTAGTTGTGAGAGCTGTAGAGGATGGTGTACCCTATCGACTGATTTATTTTATTTTATCGTGATAACAATTGTAGTATTGGTCCATATATAAAGCGCACTGGATTATAAGGCGCCCTGTCTATTTTGGAGAAAATGTAAGACTTTTATGTGCGCCTTATAGTCGTGAAAATACGGCATATATATTTTTAGCAGCTAGCAAAGGCAAAGCTAATCGCTAACCTCAATATTAAGCAGTGAACTTGTAGTCAGTCAACCCCCACTGCAAAAATACATGTCAACTCTGCTACACAGTGATCGATTCATCTCATTTGACGTCAGCCCGAAGCCGGATCAATGCCATGCGGTAGCCGTGTTTAGTGTTCACATGAAAAGCGACATTGACTCACTTTAGAGTTTCATTGGCCTTCAGTTCGCTTAACCTTCAATGCTTTTGTATTTGTGCAGTTAAATTGTTTTCAGACTTAAGTGAAAAAATGTTCGTTCATTTTTTTTTATTGCTGAATCCAACAATGTATTAGAGGTTCATTTACAAAAGTACAGCAATACCTCGTTTATCGCAGTGGATAAATAGGTGAATAACCGAGAAGTAGGGACAGTGTTTTTATGGTCTCTATTTAATCTTTTGTACTGTTATTTAACTCGCCCATAACAATATCGCTCACTTTTCCTGCCCTAACAAGAACAATTGTTAAGAAATAACCTTTAATATTGAACAAAACAAAGATTGTACTTTTTTTCAGACGCTAGTCTTATTATGAGACGTAACAACCCTCTTTGCTGTCTCGCTAAGAGTGCTAATGTTAGCCTTGATGTAGTGAATCAGCTATAGTCGATCCGCCAAGTGGCCAGGTTGAGATACTACATGGACCATGCAGTGCCACATTCCTGGGGACAAAGATTTCCTCTGGTGTGGCACGCTATGCTAGTCCTACCCACGGGGATTTCAACGGTTGTCGCGGCTAGATGTTAACGCTCTACCACGCGGAATGTCAACAGTTGTCGCATAACGTATATTTGACCCAACAGCAGTGGGCACATGGCTTTTGATCTAGGAGGCGCTAATTTGGGCGCTCAACTGCTCGGCTATTAACACTGACTAGCTGCATTTTAATTCACTGCCTGCTGAGAAATGTCCCTGTAGACATGATTTTATTAGAATTTTTTTCTGGGAGAGTTTTTGTTCAGAAGCGTGTTAGCTGCTATGCTAACGGGCCCGGTGGCAATTTGGACGCAGAGAAATTTGGAAAAGTAGAATAACGCATCTGGAAGAGGTTTTAGAAACAGGTTTATATCTACAAAATGACCGCCCACAAACAAAATGCAACATAATTAACCATAATACAAACACCCTCCGCGATTTGAAGTTCCAAGTAGATTCATTTTGTTCTCGGTTGTTGACAAGAAAAGCTTGCATTTCTGCGAAGAGCCCAGGAACATAATCGGGCGGTTGCCTCGGAAACGTGCAACATGATAGGTCGGGGGTAATCAGTAAACATGCCGCCTGATACCTGTTGCCTCTCACTTTGGCAGGGGATTACCCCTAAGTGGGGTATTCCAAGATGGCATTAAGATGCAACTGCTAAGTGAATCTTTCTGCGGGTTTCATTTTTATTGTGTTCAGTGCAGGTTTAGACTTGTGGCTTGGTGCGCTGCTGCTAGGTGTGTCACATTGCTCTTTTTTTATTTGGGTGTGTATATGTGTGTGGGTGGGGGTGTTTTTTTTGGGGCAATTTGGCATCCAGGTCATTTGAAAAAGGGGATATTTTGGCCAGAAAAGTGTATGTTTGAATCTCACCTCAGACACTTGTTTTTAAACAACAAAAAGGCGAGCTCATTTAAGATGATAGCTTTTTTCACCTAGTCGCTGAAAAGGTTACTTTGGCTAAACACAGCTTTGAAAAAACTTCACTTTAACAACGTTGTGTTCTGCTCATAACTCTTGCATTTAGCCGAAGCTAGACGTGTCAGTCAGGATGGCCGAGCGGTCTAAGGCGCTGCGTTCAGGTCGCAGTCTCCCCTGGAGGCGTGGGTTCGAATCCCACTTCTGACAGATCATTTTGGGTAATTCACTATTGTTGGTATTATGAGTAAATACTTTAGCCATACTGTAAAATATTCAAACGGTGTTAGTTCTATGCAATCTATCAATACAGCCATCTTATAAAATATTATCCAATAGGCCAAATAAATATTAAATGGATTTGGCTACTGTGACTCGTCATTCAAAACAGCCAGCCGGATTCCCACATATTTTAAAATACATTTGGTGCACTGCCTTATGGTGTTTACCTTATTTATTTATTTTATGAGCAATATTCATCTGCTTGACGGCTACTATTGACTTTTCCGACATCTTTCAGGCCAGTGTGTCTCGTTGCATTTGTCCTCATTAGTACTCCGTTCACAAACAATGTTTTCACTCTGATTTTGAACATACTTTGAGTTGTCGAGAGATCGAAAAAACGGGTCAAATGGCGAAACGGTGAAACATTGATTGAATTCTCCCTTTCCAGAAAGATAATTTCGGCACATCAGCGCATGTTACGTAAGCGAAATTCCTTCCGAGGGAGACGAAACACCAGCTGTAATTTGCATTTGCGTAGTTAAATGACCTGAAAACCGGAAAAAAAAATGAAAACTGATCATTTTTCAGCACTGTGGACGACCAATCCATTCAAAACCGACTGGTCGTCTTTCCCAAGACAAATACGGCGTTCTGCGAGATCTCCGGATGACCTTCCTCAGAGGTTGATCATCTGTCCACTTTGCGATCACCAGGATTAAAATCACACGTCACGGGAAATCCATCGTGACAGAATCCCTCAGAGGTGATGGAATTCAGACGCCGCTTGGCTCATGAGCGCCGCGGGCATTTTGCAGTTATCAGATGGCACATATTGAATTTGGAGCACCTCCTTCTCTGCCCATCCTTTGGCTGAGCGGAGCGCAGCCCATGATGTAATGCTCGAGCTGATGTTCCAGCAACCCCCACTCTCGCTTCTTTTTATTTTTTTATATATTTCTCCCCCTCCCCTTAGCAATCTGCTGCATGTGGGAGACGCCGTGCCGGTTTGGCGGCGGCGGCGGAGGCGGCATCGTCGGGGATTCTGGGGATCTCCTCGTCAGCGCCCGACTGAGCGACTCCGGACCCGTCCCGGCGAAAGGTAAGCGGGGGAAGACCCCGAAAGGTGCGCACGGCGGCTTTTTCGCGACAGCGCGGTCCAACCGGGTAGCTCGTGGTCGTCACGGCGTTGGCTGCCATGGCAATCGCTTCCCCGGTGTGTGCGGTTTATGGTTTCCATGGCAAAAAAAATGGAGACTTTCACGGCAAGTGCCGCAAATACTCTAGTACGGAGCGCCGCCTTCGTCGGGCTATTTCAAATCGGCTAAAAAAGATGACATCACCCGCCGTCCGAGACGCGTAAGGGTTCTTAAAAGTGAGTTTCCAGATGTCGGATTAAAAACTGGGCGTGTACAAAGAGAAGTCCGGCACTTGAGGGATGCTGTGGCGTCAGTTATCTGCATGCAGATTTTTTTGACAGCGGCGCAAATGAGGGACGCTCGCCGTTGCATTACGTCAACTCTCGCTCACTTTTTTTTTTCTCTCTCTCTACTTTCAGTGCCGGATTGCGCCGCGTTCCACTTGTCCGGATTAGCTCTCGCCTGAAAGTCATAAAACGAGTTAATATTTCATGTCTCGTCTGCCCTTGCATGTAGATGGCGGTTATAATTAATTCATCCTCAGGGTTTCCTCTCTTTGACACCATGTTTTTATTTCGAGGCGTTGGTGTGCCTGATTGTTGTTTGGACTTTTTTTGTGTACTTGGTACTGCTTTTTGCAGTGTAGGTGCTTCTTGGAAATGATTTTGGAAACATTTGTATTTTTGCAGCGCTGGTTTGAGTGGCACGTAAGGGGACAGGGTGTTTACCGCGGGGTGACGTGTCATCGTGTGTTTGCACACCAATAATGAAACTGTGATGAATACATCGGAAAGCTCATTCTAACGAATCATTTGGTTAACTGTGGGTTCAGTTCTTTTAATCAGTATTGTAGTTACTTTTAAAGAGTACAGTAATACCCCATTGATGGCGGGTAATAGGTTCTAAGACTTGCTGCACTGACCGCAATGTAGGGACAGTGTTTTCAAGATAGCTATTTTATATTATTTGGGCTTTTTAAAGCCTCTCTGTACAAATATTTAACTCCCGAAGTTAGACAATTCCCTCTCCAATTGCGAGTTGCCTTTCTCCCCCCCATTTCATGTTTGTATTATTGTTCCTACACTATAAACTTCTGATGTATATTTAGCTGATCCAAGCTGATTAGAGATTGGTAAATTAAACCTAGAGAAGTCACGCAGTCAAAGGATTTGGACATCTAGCGCCATCAATGGCAGCCAATCAGGTGACATCGGCGCTATTCTATTAGAATTTTTCGGTCTAACGGAAAACACTACCATGAATAAAATAAAAAATAATCGATTTTTATAATAATCCAATTACTATGCAACATACTGTTAAAGTATTACTATCCCTATTTTCCAAAAATGGATTAATTACTTTAACTAAAAGCAGAATTTATTGTTTGATATAATATGTCTTTATCATCAAATAATCCAACAGTTCATAGGTCCGACTTTGCCAGTTTAGCCGGATAAATTGAATAGATACATTAATTGATGCTTTCTGGAAGAGATTGATGAGTTAATTGCATTCACATGAACATCTTAGCAAATGAAAGGAAAGACTGCAACTCATTGGTATAATCTCTCAGTTAAAAAAGATCACATAGCTGTCGTGTATTAAAAATCCAATTTTCTGCTTTGGATCTTTGACTTGGAGAACCGAGCAAGGAACGGTGGGAACTGGAAATCAATTTTTCACTGGGAAAACGCCTGATTAAATTCTCCTCTGTGTTCCCGTATGTGTGTTTGGGGGATGGGGAAACAAACCGACACAGAGCATGCAGGCAAATTGAGCAGCTGCCATGGACATGTTGGACCACCTGAAGAGCAACCATGTTCCTCGTGTTTCGTTTGATGGACATTGAGTGGACGAACAGTGACGCCTCAGTGGGGCTGTTCTTCAACAAATTAATCCAATTAATAACTTGGCTGTGGAATTTTTGGCTTTCTTCTGTCTCGCAAACAGCTGAAACAACAGGTATATTAGATACATTGTATACTGCTCAGAACTGTGTTTAGCTGAAGTTAGCTTCAGTTTGCTAATGTGAGTCAGAATGGCCGAGCGGTCTAAGGTCGCAGTCTCCACTGGAGGCATGGGTCCAAATCCCACTTCTGACAGGCTCTTTTAGGTCACAATAAGGTGATCTACTCTGAAATGTTGGCTACTTTATCACTCAAAAGTCATGAGTTAAGCTGAAGTTAGCTTATCTTTGCTCATTTGAGTCAAAATGGTCTAAGGCGCTGTGTTAAGGTTGCAGTATCCATTGGAGGCGTGGGTCCGAATCCCACTTCTGACAGGATGATAAGATGCTCATCTACTCTGAAACGTTGGCGACTTTACCTTGAATGTATTCGGCTCAAAACTCATGGCTTTAGCTGAAATTATCTTAAGGATGTTTCTGTGAGTCAGAATAGCTGAGTGGTTTAAGGTGCTGCGTTTAGGTCGCAGTCTCCACTGGAGGCGTGGGTCTGAATCCCACTTCTGACAGGCTCTTTTAGGTCACAATAAGATGATCTACTCTGAAATGTTGACTTCTTTTCCACTGTTGTGTTCCACTCAAAACTCATGTTTACTTTAAGTTAGCTTATCTATGATAATATGAGTCAGAATGGCCGAGTGGTCTAAGGCGTTGCATTCAGGTTGCAGTCTCCATTGGAGGCGGGGGTCCGAATTCCGCTTCTGACCGGTTGTTTTAGATGACAAGATGGTGATCTACTCTGAAACTTTGACGACTTTACCTTGAATGTATGCCGCTCAAAACTCGTGTTTAGTTGAAGTTTGCTTATCTACGATAATATGAGTCAGAATGGCCGAGTGGTCGAAGGCGATTTTTTTTCAGGTCGCAGCCTCCATTGGAGGCGTGGGTTTGAATCCCACTTCTGACAGGTTGTTTTAAATGCAAGATGTTTATCTACTCTGAAACGTTGGCTACTTGACCTTGAATGTGAGCCGCTCAAAACTCATGTGTTTAGCTGAAGTTAGCTCAAAGTTGCTCTTGTGAGTCAGAATGGCCGAGCGGTCTTTGGTGCTGAGTTCAGGTCGCAGTCTCCCCTGGAGGCGTGGGTTTGAATCCCACTTTTAGATCACAATAAGGTGATGTACTCTGAAGTGTTGGCTACTTTACCACTGTTGCGTTTCTCTAGAAACTCATGTGTTGAGCTGAAGTCAGCTTAACTTTGCTAATATGAGTCAGAATGGCCGAGTGGACAGTCTCTCCAGGCATACTGACTTTGGAAACCTGCTGTTGTCAACACTATACCTGCGAGTTAACCACACAAGGTGACGCGAGACTGGCAGTGCCGTGAACTTGTGCAGCAGTTTCAGTCTGCTGAGTAATAGTCACAGTAAAAATAAGCATGTGTGTGCTAGTCTAATGAAAGATCCCAAAATGAGTCATGTAGCAGATGGACGTGTTACTTCCCTACTAGTGGAGTGCGGGGGGGGATGAGGGGCAATCGGCGTGTGCTGCCACCCAGGTGTTGATAGGGTCTTGCTGAGCCGTACATTTTTGTTTTCCACAGATATTTCAAAATAAAGCTACTCTATGTGCAAAATCATCTTAACCTAAGTTGATGGCCGCACAAAAATAGATCCCTCAAAGTAGACCTGAGCCATTTTTGATGCAGAGAAATATAACAAATCTCATAGCTGTGCATGCTGACAATAAGTTTTGACAAAGTATATTATATCTTATGTGCAAAGAGAAACTCAAGGCCGATGATTTCTACATAATTTTTTTTACAATCCAGATGTCTTGATTATTCCTGAAGTTTGTTTTTGCATATCTCCCCCAAAAATTCCTAAATTTTGAGCATTTTTTCCTTTTCTTCCTTTGTCAGATACATTTCTTTAATATAGTTTTCTATATTCTATTTTATTCATTTATTAATAGAAATTTTAGCTCTTCTGTTTAAAAAATAATAATTGCGAGAAGTGTTGTTAGCAATTTTATTTCAGTTTTTACTACACATTTTAATATTAGGCATTTATTTTTTATTTTTTAAAAGGTGAATTACATGGTAGTTTTTTTCCATTATAGATTCTTTAAATGTGAACAAACAATAAATTAAGAAATATGTGAACGTCAAGACCGTACAATATTTTTAAAATCATTTTCTTAATTAACCCTTTTTCTTACGTGCCCTACTCCTAAAATTTTACTACTGCGACTTTTTATGACAACTGACTGCTTCTGATAAAAAAATCCAACGTTGATACTTTGAATAATGCCTCAGCGCAGAAACTCGCCGCCTACTTCGGCCTCTAATCGTACGGCCCGGTCAGTTCCGACGACTCTGTAAAAAAAGAAGGGGACAGATGGTCGGAATGCTTGCGAGCCGTCGCATTATCTCTGTTAACGGGGATCACCAAACAGTGAAAAAAAAAGACCGCCGAAGCCTTGTTTTGTCTGTGCCGTGTGTTTAGACGTTTCTAGCAGGTGGTCTCAGTCAAGCGGAGGCGCGCTTGATCGCAGAATAAGATGTCCGACGTGGCCCCGCCGACTCGTGACAGCGTGCCGGCTTTTCTTGCTTAGGGCTAATTTGAAATCTTGACCCCTGGAACTCGCCCTTGTGTCTTCTTTCCTAGCACATGCCAAATGTAAAATTAGCTTCTGCTATTATAGAAACAGCTGGCAGCGTGTCAACACACTGCCAGGATTTGTGCGGGAATACTTGACTTGAAAAAGCAGTTTGTAGACCACTTTTTAAATCAATAATAGCATTTTTTAATCATTTTTTTTCTTTTTGTGTTTTTAGTTCAAAAAGTTCAAAAGTAAATATATAAAAATAGAAGCTCTGGGGTCCTGGGTTCAAATCCAAGTCACGTCCACCTGTGTGGAGTTTGCATGTTTTCCCCGGGCCTGCGTGGGTTTTCTCTGGGTGCTCTGGTTTCCTCCCACATTCCAAAAACATGCATGCTAGGCTGATTGGACACCCTAAAATTGCCCCAAGCCTGGCCACTGATTCAGGGTGTCCACTGCCTCTGGCCTGGAGTCATCTGAGATAGGCTCCAGCACCCCCTGCGACCCAACTGAGGGTAAAGTGGTTCCGAAAATTAGATGAGATGAGAGATTTTGTTTCCTTTTGAAATGAAAACAAATGATTAACAAACATTTTCCCTTACTAAGAAAAAAAACTACAATAAACATTGTTTTAGATCTATAAAAACTGAATATTTAGGGATTTTAATCCTGTTCGTTTAATCCGATTAAAAAAAATATATATCTAAATATTATATCTAGAATCGTCCAGCCCACATGAAATCGAGTTGACGTTAATCCGGTCCGCAAACCAACCCGAGTTGGACCCCTTTGATCTATCTATAACACCTGTCAAAGTGGCGGCCCGGGGGCCAAATCTGGTGCGTCACATCATTTTGTGTGGCCCGGGAAAGTAAATCATGAGTGCCGACTTTCTGTTTTAGGATCAAATTAAAATGAAGAGTATAGATGTATATTAAATTTCCTGATTTTCCCCCTTTTAAATCAATCATTGTAATTTCTTTATCATTTTTTTCTGTGTTTTTAGTTCAAATATCATTTTGTAAAATCGAAAAATTTATATAAAAAAAGCTAAAATAAACATTGTTTTAGATCTATAAAAAACTGAATATTCATGGATTTTAATCCAGTTCTTTTAATCCATTTATTTAAAAAAAATCTAAATATTATATCTAAAATGGTCCGGCCCACATGAAATCGAGTTGACGTTAATCCGGTCCGCGAACAAACCCGAGTTGGACCCCCTTGATCTATCTATAAAGTGGCACTCACCCACTGTGGGCGGGGCCTCTCCCTGGTGGGCGGGGCTTCTGAGTGTCCGACCCATCCGAGCCTGAGTAGTAAAACTCCTCACAGTCGCTGTCAGGCGGACTAGAGGGAGCAAAGTCTGCCCTTCTTTGGATTTGCCTTTATACGTCTGAGAAGTAGAGAAAACTGCCTTTTTTGTCGGGCATTGACAGCGTGTAAGTAGATATTGTTGATCTTTTTGCGTAGAATTAGTGCTCGTAACGCGTGCGTGCTGAGCTTTCATGAATCATTGATTGTGTGCGTGCTCTGGTTACCTGTTATGACCACTTACCTGGTCGTAATGCTTTTTTTTAAGGTTGAGGGACAATGTGCTGCTTTGTTGTTCGGGTTAAGAAGGTGAGAGTTGATAGAAAGCAGACTTTATCACAAACAAGAGTCAGACAAGGTCTGCTACTTGCAGTGTGTGTGAATGTGTTTGCCAGTGGAGCGAGGAAGGAGTATCTTATCTTTCTTTTTATTTTAGCCCTGCTTTATGTATCGGCTATAACGGCTACAAGCTTACACTTTTACGTATATATATGTTCATTAACATGAATATAAACGTGGTCATTAATATGTGCGGTTCCTTATTAAGTAAATCTAATCAAATGAAATTTGTATTTAGTGACTGGCTGCCATTGTCGGCGATAGACGTCCAATTTTTTTTGGCTGGGGGTTTGGCAGTGACAAAAAGTCAGTGGTGGTGAATGAGATCGGTTCTGGGTTGATAATTATTTTGTTTATTATTTGATTAAGTTTTCTGTTTAAACTATGTATTTTTTTTAGTTTATTAGTTTTTAGTTCCTTTCAATATATCAAGCCATCAAAACTAAGTATATTCAGTTGTTTTGAGACACTTTTTGATCAAAAACTTTTGAGCAAAGCTGTGTGTTTTTGGTTGAAAAATCAAAACATTTCTATGAGACTCATAAGTTTTGTTGTTTATGGTTTTAATAGTTCATTTTGATTAGTAATCATGAAAAATAGTTGCCAGAAATTTGTATATGTATTTTGAACATTGATTTTTTTGGGGTAGTTCTTGTGAATTTGACTTTCTTATGCCAGGGATGTGAGACCATCTGGTGGGCAGACAGAATAACAGTATAGGTATAGTGAGACAACCCCCCCCCCCCCCCCCCCCCCCAAAAAAAACCTAAAATTTATATATGCTACCTAATACAAGTAGCTATGTAGTAATTTGAGGAGAGGAAAAGGGAAGATAGGACCCATAAATGTGTACGCCGCCACAATGATCTTTACAGTTAGCGGCTAACATCATGCAGAAATCTATTACTATTACAGATGCTGACTAAGCCAGAGTCAATTTACCGTTGTAAATCTGCTTCTGTCGTAAGGATACTACTACTCCCCTTGTGGTTTTTTTAAGCGTGGCAGCTAGTATTGGCATTTGAATTTTATGTCTTTTTTTAAAGCTTTTGGAATTTGCAAATTTGCCTAAATTCTTCCCGTCTGCTGTATAAGTGAGCTCTTTTGCTGCTTTCCTGTGATCTATTGTTCCCCCTGGATGAACCTTTTACCTCTTTTGAGCACTTCCAAAGCTAAATCATCAATTTCACCAGTGAAGCGTCACTGAAATTTGCTACGTTCCAGCTGCTTTTGTTTGCGCCTGGTTCAGAAAGAGGAGACGGCGCATTAGCGTCATTGTCGCCAGAGGATCGCTTGACATCCCTCTCAAAGCCCGACGTGCGTGAACCTCGCCGATAACGCCGGCGAAAAAACCCTCGGCTGAGCCGAACGCGGGCTTTGGCGAAGATCGGAGAACGGCCGTCCACCCCACGACAGAGAGACTTTTTGTTTTAGTTCCCCGCGGATTGTCTAGTGATGGAGAAAAGCCCGTCTGTGCTGACCTTGGCCTGCTGTTTTCCTTTGCCGGGAGCCACAAAGAAAACAGCTGGCACTTGCATTCTGGAACCACAATGTGCGACGCTGTCAGAAAACCTTCTCGCTAAAGCGCCAACCCTGTTATATATCGATGACGGAAAAACCCTTGGTGGAAAGGGATCGCGTGGCAACGTCACGGGGACGCTCCGGAAAACGGAAGGCTTCCATTGCGGGAGGCTGCGAGGAATAGAAGTTTGCATGGTTCGACGTGAAATGCGGTCGGCGACCTGTTGCGCATGGCTAAGTCTGTTCACGGGATGGGAAAAGACAAAGGCGAATAAATCAGAGTGTATTGTCACAGCTAAATCCCATATGCTGGCGCCATATGTACTCCAGAAGAGTTTTAAGACTATTTTTATCCCGAGAGCGAGGCTAGGACGATATCACGTTCGTATGACAACGGAAGTGAATTGGCTGACGTCATTTTGCTTTATTTAAAACATCAAGGTGCATAGTTTAGTGGGCAAAATTTAGAGACGTTCTTAAAGCAGGTCCTAAGGCTAAATTTGAATTGTCTTTTTCTTCTTAATGTTCTTTAATAAAGTCGGCTTGGTTCTATTCGAGTGTTTTATGGGCTACTTTTAGGGGAGTGAGTTGTACAATTTGGGGAATTTTGCAGAGAAATGTATCAATTCTGTTCTTTGAACATATCGATATATCACGATACTTTGTATCCCATAAAAACATGTTTTTAAATTAACACTGCAGTCATATTTAACTGCATGTTTGGAAAAAAAGGAAACACAAGCTTGTACTTTATGTTAAATACAGTGATTTTAAAAATCCGTATTTTCATAGAAAACGTGAATCTTTAGAGTTCCGAAACTTGACGTGGTAGAGAAAGAACTGAGATCAGTTTTTGACACCAGAAAATTTGGAAAAATCAGCAGACTCCATAAAAATGGTCTTTCCCAGCATTAGCTTTGTCATCATCTAAAATTAAATATTTGCCGACACTGTTTATGATTTGGAAAATCATTCAGTTGAAAAGTATTTATAGTCCAACTTTCCTGTGCGCATCATTTTTAGCTCAAGCTAAAGTGTTAAGCTCCGCTATTTAACAATGACTATTGTTATTTTTATGAACCGATTAGTCGACTAATAAACAAGAAGAAATCTGCGATTAGTCAAAGCAATTGTTTGTTGTCACAATAGTCCGACGTTGAGCCATTTCTGGATGTTTTGATCCACTCCTGTTGCACGACCTATCACATGATTTACAAGATGATGACAGAAGGACCCTGTAGAACAACATCACCAATGACGACACGTCACCACCTTGTCGTCTCTTGTTTTTAACCTCAAAACAGAAAATCAGAACATGTCTGACAAGCTGAAACCAGTTATCAAGGATCTTAATTGCCGTCACTTACAAGTTGTTGTCACTAGGGCAACAGAGGTAGCGTTTGCTCTTTAATTTTGAAAACCAAAACAACTTCTTGTTTCCCCGAAGAAGTATTAAACCGTTCTTTTATGGTTTTGAAAACAGCGGCTGACTATTCCAGTGCATACTTGTCAACCTCGGTCAATTGCTCCCTTTATTACTGATTGCATTTCCCCTTTTAAGCGATTAAAAAAAACATATAAATGCAACGCGGCATACATTTAGTCACATAGGGCGCACTTAAAAGTTTAAAAAATTTCCCCAAAAATGGACATGGTGCCCAATCAGTATGCACAAAATTCAAGATTCTGTAGATCTCACAGCTTGCCTGTCTGGGTACATTGCTTGCTGACGCGCTATATTTATATAGTGAAAAAGGGGAATGCGCATATGTTTAAAGAATGACAAAATTAGCGGTCAACGATGACGTTTTCGTCTGCTACCAGTGACCGAGATAATCCAAATTAAAGCCGAAATGGGTAAAACCAGATCGGTTTGACCAAAAAAAAGTACTTTTAAAAAATATTTTTCCCGGACAAAAGTTGTTATAGGGCGTACACAATTTGTAATAACCAAAAAACGTATAAGTTGACAAGCATGCGAGTGTCCTCGGATCTTCTGCCATCTATCATCATGTATTTTTTGTAACCTCTGTTTGATGGTTCAAGTATGTGCTAATGGAAAGTCAATGTTGAGGAATGGGTTAACATTTTGGAGGCCTTGACGCCTGCACTTGTAACTTAAAGGTTAAACGCGGGCCTACGGGGAGTCCTAAAAATGTGTACTCTGTGATGGGAACTCTGCAAACATGCATTCTGGGAGCACAGCGGTCTCCTGTGTTTCTTCATTTCTTCCCACTCCGCCACTGGCTTTCCATGTGGGAAACGGCCACCAATGTGGAAGCGAGCCAAGTTGCTGAAATATCTCCTAGATTGCTCTTTTACAATGCGACCGCCTCCGTGGGAAGTAAGAAAATACACATTTTCAAGAAATTTGCCACTCGCCATAGATATGCCATCCTAGATTGTGAGTGTTGTTTATTTTATTGTCATTTGTGGCCATAACCAGAGCGCCATTCTGATTATTTTCCATTTTTGGTATTAGTTTTGTTTATATTATCCGTTCATTCAACTCTCATTAGATTTGTTCACAAGCAAATGATATAAACAGGAGTATTAACTCTTTCATTTTTAACCTCGCTTATCCTGGCTAGGGTCGCAGGGTGCTTGAGCTTATCCTATTGGACACCCCAGACTGGTAGAATATTTAATGATATGTATACATATTTTCATTCATTCATTTTCTGTACCGCTTATCCTCACAAGGGTCGCGGGGGGTGCTGGAGCCAAATATGGGCAGTAGGCGGGGGGCAACCTGAATTAATTGCCAGACATATTTATGTATACAGTAATCCCTCGAATATCACGGTTGTGGATAATCAAAAAATTGCGAAGTAGGGTCACCCTAATTTTTTTTCTTCAGTCCTGAGTCCTTGTAGGAGGCGAAAAATGGGGGAGTGGCTTCCGCTTACGACTTTCAGCGTGAATTTTCATATTTTTCTGCATTTAAAAAAAAATCAAAAATAATTAATAGCAGAAAAAAATCGCGATAAGTAAAGTCGTGATAATCGAGGGAATACTGTCAATATGTAAATGGGACCAGTGTGTAAACCACACTTGTATACGCAATTTAATATGATCATAATTGTATTTTTTTACAGTACTAACGGTCCCCCTCCGGAACTTTATGAATTTTCACTTTGTACGCTCAAATTTGGAGCATTTTAGGGCAGTACGTTTGCCCGCGTGTCGGCGCCATGACAGAAGGGCAACTCAGTCATTCAAGGACTTGTTTACATAACTCCTTTTTTCTCACACCTGTCCCACTTCTCGCCCATTTAATCCTAAATTCCTATTTGCCAGCGCCTCGGCTGACACTTGACCTCCCGAGGGCTCGTTGTAGAAGGCGCCACGCACAATGGCGCGCCGTCGTTGGCGGTTGAACTCGTCGTTATGGGAGGGCAGGTCCCATGAATGGACGGACGGACCCTCCGGGCGAGACCTCGTTTAGTGGATGGACCCTCCCCCACTGCCGTGATTTGATATGGCGGGGCATTCCACCATGCGCCCTTTTGCTTTGCTAATGGTGCCGCTGACCCTTTCCAAACATTCCAAGTGCAAGTGCGGTCGCAGTCATCCGATCCTTTGCGGAAAACAAGACTCGTTTGGAAAATGGCGAATATTTGATACGGTGCAATCGTGTTCTGCGGGATGACCTTGACCTCAAATGGGTTTGGATTTAGATTTGTTACAAAGTTGTTTTTTCCCAAATCCTTCATTTCAATTGCAATGTTGTTGGCCACACTACTCCGAGTGTGTCAATGTAGATTTGAGCTTTTATGTCCAATCAGATTTCAGGGTCTAGGTGTTACCATGTGAATCTAATCTGCCCAGGGCCTTTTAGAGTCAGTCATGTGAACTGTTGGAACTTTAAATCTATTAGTAATGGGAGTTTTTCCGCAACCAATTGGATTTCAAATCCCCGTCTTGGCCCTTTGTAACACTGGTGCCGAACCCGAGGCCTGGGGGCCAGTTTCGGGCCGCTACATAATTTTGCGTGGCCCACGGAAGCATATCGTGTGAATGTATTTTATTTGCTAAAATACAATGTTTCCAACAGTACCAAACATCTTTTCTTTCAGTGATAATTAAAACAGGAAGTTTTACTGGCTCCCGATTTCGTAATCATCAACACCGGCATTATCGTTAGGGATGTCCTTGTCCAAAAATGATCCTCACGATCGCATGATATCGCAGGCAATTTCCATAAAGCACGCGAGAAGAAGGAGTGCACCTGTTAGCATCACCATTCCAAGCAGCTCTAGCACACGCCTTGCATTGCTATCCAAAAATGTGAGCTGCAAGGTCTCCGTGGGGCATTTCATACCCGAAATAGACGTGTGCTGCACGCTAAAATGCATTTAGATTTTACAATGAAGGGACCCAGCTCCAAAACAGACACGCTGCTTCCATTTAGCTGACTTTTAACGCTTTCAATGTAATCTAGCAAAGTTTGCTCGAGCAGAATTGTTATTTTTCTCGGCTCTGCACTTGACGAGGATTAAGTATTGCATTGAAAATTCATCTTTGACTCGAAGTAACCGCCCCATTAGGTACCGTAATGGTGTTAGCAAGCACATGGAACTAAATCCCTATTACGTGTCCAATTAGAGATCTTGTGACTGCTGAGTCCATAGCATATGATTCACATCCTTCAAACACTCCATGAACGGGATTCAGCAGTGCACTTCTTCCTGTTTAGTTTTGCCTATAAATAACTGCTAAACTTCAACCTTTGCAAACATTAAAGACTTTATTTTTTTAAGTATTAGAGTTGCCGAAGTCAAGAGAGGTTCCACTAAAGAACAAGCCCGGGGTTGTTTTGCAGTGCAAATAAACATTGAAGTTCTCCCCAAGTGATTTCAGGCTTATTTTCGAGTAAGTCTATACACGTATTATAGGATTTTTAGTCAGTGTAAAATGAAAATTATTTGACACACCGTGGAGAAGTTGTTTTGGTTCTGTTGTATGATGGGTTAAGGTCTAATTTAAAATCAAATTAGGGACCAAAAATAAGTGATAACTGAATTTCTTAAGTAAAAAAATGTCTAGGTTCTTTTAGCAACATCGGGAAAATTGCTTTTAGCATTAGGCGAGATGTAACTGATTGCGTTAAATGTGTAGTAGACTGATCAACTTTGGAAAATTTCATATTGTTTTCCAAATGATCGATATTCTCTCATACTAAAATTGTTGTTTGGCATCCCTAAAAACTGCTAGTAGAATCACAATCAGTTCAGAAAATGGCCGTATGATGAAGATAATATAACCTAGCTTTTCGTCTGCTAGCCTAATGCTAATATCGTATTGTTGTCTAGCGGTGTGACAATATATCGATCCTGATATTTTTGCATTGCTTTGTATCCCTGTAGGTCACATGTGTCAAAGTGGCGGCCCGTGGGCCAAATCTGGCCCGCCGCATCATTTTGTGTGGCCCGGGAAAGTGAATCATGAGTGCCGACTTTCTGTTTTAGGATCAAATTAAAATGAAGAGTATAGATGTATATTAAATTTCCTGATTTTCCCCCTTTTAAATCAATCATTTTAATTTTTTATCCATTTTTTCTGTGTTTCTAGTTCAAATATTTTATAAAATCTAAAAATATATTTAAAAAAATCTAAAATAAACATTGTTTTAGATCTATAAAAAACTGTATATTCAGGGCTTTTAATCCAGTTCTATTAATCAATTTATTTAAAAAAATCTAAATATTATATCCCTATATCTAAAATGGTCCGGCCCACATGAAATCGGGTTGACGTTAACGCGGCCCGCGAACCAACCTGAGCCTGACACCCCTGCTATAGGTTATCCATATGCTCGTGCAAGAATTGATATAACATTTTAACAATAATATTCTACTGGAATATTATTTACGCTAACTCATCTACGCTAACTTTGCCCTTCCCAGTCAAATGAATTGGACACCTAGTGCCCTCAACGCCACTTGACTAGCGTGTTATCACATCATAATAATTTCCAGCGTATTCGCGTTTTCAACACGATCTCTCTTCTCACTGTCATAAGACTCCATTGCGAGCGCCGGAAATAGACACAGAGGGGCAACGACACAACGGAACGCTGCGCAGCGGAGGCCTTAAAAGCCTCAAGTGGGAGAAAACGGACACGCCGGGTGCCGAGCCGAGAGAAGGCCCGGCAGGGCTCGCGTTTTTTTGGAGGCGAGGCACAGTTAGATAGCGACGTCTGAATAATTCATCTTGTCGGCTCCAAGATGTGATATTTTAAGACGTGGCGTTTTGTGTGCGGCGTGGGGGGCTGCGGGGCTTTCTCTCTCTCTGCCTCGCCTTCGCCAAAAACACACTTTTTGACGGACGCTTAAAGACTCACGGGGGAGAAAAAGACGGATTTTTTTTTGATGATGTACGTCATTTTACCGAGTGTGAAGTGGCTGGCAAGTCTCGTATGGGAATGAACCACTTAGCTTTTGTATACTTCATCTTTTATGAGGAGGTTTTGTATCGTCACTACTGTGACGTTTGATTTTGATTTTTGATTTTTCCAACCACTTTTATAGCCATATCATAAATAAAACCGTTTCCTTTGGTCTACGTAACAGTAAAGTGGAACCTCATAGGTTGATTTCCAATCATATAAATTGGAGTTGCATATGTAATCATTCGGAAAAGGTACTTTTGTGTACATCTGTCAGGTTCTGACGTTCCCCAAAACACGAGAGAAAATTGCTTAATCACTTGCGCTCACTGGTTGTCACGCTAATAAAAGCGTTACTTCCAATCCATCTGTTAAAATTTTGTATAATAGAGCTACCTTAACATAGGTTAAGCATTTTTATCCCAGAAGATTGTCAGATATTTTTTTATTGAGTAACCGGGAATGTCTTTATTTAACATATTGCGTTCTAAATCTCTAAAACACCTTGGCTAGACTTCCGTCCACATACAGTCGAAATAAAAAGGATATGTTTAAATGCTATTATGTAGTCACCGTGTTTTATCAACACGATGGCAACTCATTTGGCAACTCACTCAAACTAAAAATGCATAAAAATTTAATAGTCTGACTTTAAAAAAGTTGAATTACCTCTCCTTCTTACAACATCCAGTTTCCGTATGTTTTAATCACCAAGATTTAGATGTGATATTTTAAAAAAAGTGCTAGTGGGCTATACAGGCTAACGGCTGTAACAACAATTCCGCAATGTATTTATATTATAATTAAGAATATAATATAAAATGTTAGCTCCAAGGATCGACACGTATACACCCCTAGAAAACACCTACCAAATTTCATGACGATCCGGCCACGATTAAGATCTAAATAAGATCAAAATGATACAGTACACAAAACCAATAGCACTACATACACACGTAGCACTTTCCGTTTGTGGGGAGAATTTTTCCGAGCTCATCAAAGCGTACCTTGCCTAAATGCCAGCCAGCATGTCACGTCTCATCTTCCCAGAAACGCGTCATTTCACCGCCATCTCTCCGTGACATCAGCCCCAGCCTACGCGCCTCCGTTTGTGGGGGTTGGAGCGTGGTGTGGGCACCTCGCACGTGAGGCGATTGGATCCCAAACCCGCACGAGTGGGTGGGCTTCTCACCACAAAAACAAAGAGAGATAGCAACTCTGAGGGCTGTTTTTGAAGTTCACACGCTAATCTTAGCTTTGGCGTGCGAGCATTACGGCTTGGAAAGTGTCCGCCAACTTTTAACATTGACTTTTTTGTACCTTTTTTTTTTAATGCACCGCATTTGTTATGCATTTGCGCAAGCATCGTCCCACCATGTGATGGCGTGAAGTCTGTCTACGCTTTTTACCTGTAGCCCAACCGCTCTAAATGCCGTCATCTGATAGGCCGCTAATCTACTTATTATGCTTGTCTGGTTAAATAGAACAGCCAGCCAGTCAGCCATTAAATCATCTCGCCTGAGGAGGATCAATGCAGGCCCCATAATTTTGCTCTGTTCTGCTCCGACCGTGGCGAATGTGACTTAAAGGGGAAACGGGCTGTAAGAACATTGGGAATTAGAATGGCAGGCAGTCAGTAGAGCGCGGACCCCCGCCAAAGTGGAAATATTTCCATCAATAGGACATTTTCAGATGCTGCCTGTAATTGTGAGCCCAGGCAATAAAATGATTATTTCCAACGTTGACTCGATCGAGACCTCACATTGACGGCGATGGAAGTCGAAGCCGTTTGGGATGAGATTGACACAACAATAGGGGTCAGAGGATTGACCCCTGAGGAACCTCACGGGTTTGAGCTTTTTGTCCTGCATTGGCTAGTTCATGTATGGCAGGGGTGTCAGACTCGGGTTGGTTCGCGGGCCGCGTTAACGTCAACTCGGTTTCATGTGGGCCGGACCATTTTAGATCTAATATTTAGATTTTTTTTATAAATGGATTAAAAGAACTGGATTAAAAGCCCTGAATATTCAGTTTTTTATAGATCTAAAACAATGTTTATTTTAGCTTTTTTTATATATTTTTAGATTTTACAAAAGGATTTTTGAACTAAAAACACAGAAAAAATGGATTAAAAAATGACAATGATTGATTTAAAAAGGGGAAAATCAGGAAATGTAATATACATCTATACTCTTCATTTTAATTTGATCCTAAAACAGAAAGTCGGCACTCATGATTTACTTTCCCGGGCCACACAAAATGATGCGGTGGGCCAGATTTGGCCCCCAGGCTCCCACTTTGACACATGTGATGTATGGAGTATGTGGTAGGAAAAAAATGACGAAACATTGACGATAGATGTTTAAACGGTGTAACTTTGTTAAGTTATTGGTTGCCATTGACGTTGATAGACGTCCATTGTACTTTGAATGCGATATCTGGCAGGGATCGTTCGATCCCGGTCAAATTGGATTGGTATTCTAGCACCGTCAATGGCCAGAATTGGATTTAGGGAGGCGACTAATCGATCTCTGTTGGATTTAGGGGGGCGACCAATTGATCTCTGTCAGACCCTCCAGTCAAAGTCATTTTCAGACAGAAGTCTACTGCATGGAGGTTAGATAATTTCACAAATAAACAGAAATTTGAGGTTGACAGGACTTCATTATTAAAAAAAAAAGAATTAATATGGAAATGACCACTAATACATCTCTTGATAAGATATTTATTAATAATATTTAAATGTAGACTCTTACAAAAAAAGCAGTTTTAACAAAAATATATTTTTCAATATAATGGTAGAGATTCTAGCATCAGGGGTGGTAATATACCGTTAAAATGTGTATACTTTTTATACTTCATCATCTAGTGTGGTTTTAGGCTGGCAGCCCACCAGGTTTAGTAAGCACTGTGGGAAAAACCTTGCCATGTCACTTCTCCAAAACACGGAATTTAATAAGTATTTCTAAAATCCTGCTCAGGAATGATTGCAACAGCAAAAAAAAAAAACAAAGTGCTTGAGTTTTTGGCCTTCAAAATGAGCAATGATTTTTTTTGCCCTTGACTGACAACATTAGCCTTACCAATTGAGGGTTTGTCTTGAGTGACAGGAAGTCATCTGCCCCGCACGGTTTTCCCGATACGGTGGCCTCACGGGTCACGTCTGGTCGTCTTGGATTCGGGATATCAATGATTGGAATTCACCGCGCATATCCCAGCTAAAAAATTCACACGAGAGCTGCGACGACCGGGATGCCGAGCGCGACTGCCGAAGACGGTGGAATGCGGGTCGCCGCTATTGATCCTTACTAAGTGAGGTCAGTCAATGTGGGAGGCGGGGGGCTTGCTTGAGGACCCCACGTTAAAGGGTTGCTCTTCTCGCATTGTTGCGGCAATGTGGAAGGACTTCACTTTTGATTTGTGTATTGTTAGGACGCTGAAATCGGATAAAGTCGGTACAGCTTATTAGCTAATGGAGTCGTAGTGTTTGCAATTTGGTTTGATGTTTGTTGTTTTTGCAGGACTTTTGTCTTAGTCTTCATTTGTAAATTTGATTGTCTGGTCCGCCACATCATTTTGTGGGGCCCCGAAAATAATAAATCAAGATACCTACAGATTTTTTTCCACTTTAAGTGGCACAAGTCGTAGCGGTTGGCTTCATTTGATGGCGATTTTGACAACCTCGGCCTTTTATCAGCCTGGCGCAGTGATGAATGCGTCAGCCTATAGGCGCCCCGCCCAGCGGCCTATAGGCCGAGCTCGTGTCTGGGCCCGTAAGCCGCTGGAATGCGTGCGTGCAGCTTCTGGTTGCGGACATCAAGAAGGCAGCGGTGACGCTGCTTTGTTTACCGCCTTCACGGCCACCAGTCTAATCCATTTCAAGCAGAAAAAGTTTCAAAGACTTGTTACTGATTGACTGGACCACGGGTTAGCGTGACTGCAAATAATACTACAGGACACTTGAATGACTTGGCTCACAGAAGTCATCTTATTTTTTATTTTTTTTTATTTAAATGAGTCCATCCCAGTTTCAACAGATTGGACGTCTGTTGATGTTTTCTGTAGCAATTTCCTTCTTTTACTAACTAGTACCACAACACAAACCCTGTGGCTGGGAGTGAATGCTCATTTTGGAATAGATCTCATAATACTGACCACTGTCCGTGAACGGGTTTTCATTTTTTTAAATTTAATTTTCTGAACCGCTTATCGCAGGGGGTGCTGGAGCCTATCCCAGTTGACTTCGGGCCAGAGGTGTGGGACACCCTGAATCGGAAACCAGTCGATTGCAGGGCACAAAGAGACAAAGGACAACCATTGATGCTTACACTCGTATCTAAGGGCAATTTAGAGTGTCCAATCAACCTACCATGCATGTTTTTGGAATGTGGGAGGAAACCGGAGTACCTGGTGAAAACCCACGCAGGCCCAAGGAGAACATGCAAACGCCACACAGGTGGACTGACCTGGATTCGAACCCAGGACCCCAGAACTGTGACACGCTAACCACTTATCCGCCGGGCTGCCCGTGAACGGGTTAATAAAATAAAAAAATAGAAATACAGTAATCCCTCAAATATTGCGGTTAATGTAGACCAGACATGGCCGCGATAAACAAAAAACAAAAAAAACGCAAAGTAGGTTATTACTACCACAATACATGTTTTCGCAGCTATACAGAAATACAATTATATTGTATAATTAGGTATTTTATATATATATACATACATATATATATATATACATACATATATATACACATATATACATATATATACACATATATACACATATATACACATATATACACATATATACACATATATACACATATATACACATATATACACATATATACACATATATACACATATATACACATATATACACATATATATATATATATATATATATATATATATATATATATACGCAATATTTGAGAGATTTGAGAGATTACTGGAAAAGAAATAGAAATGAAAAACACAGATAAAAGGAAACCGGCTTGAACAAAAACTATTTTCATTCAACACTGAATACTTTCCGCAGTAACTGGCCTTAACGCAACTATTCACTATTGTGTGCTAGACAAACCATCGTAAGCGCGTCACGAAAGCTCTCCTATTGCGATGGTTGATTTGGAGGATCTTTGGCCAGAAAGAAAAAGATACATAAGTTTTGATTCCGCTGCGCGGTGTTTTGAAATATCAGGGGTCTTTGTTTTTGCGAGGGTCACGTGTCTACCAGGTATGACTGGAAGTAGGTCAGGCTTGTTTAAACACCGCTTCAAACGTCTCCACTTGTTTACCCTTTCAACTCGTTGACTGGAGAGCAAAATTGAGAGCAAAGTAGGTGATTCTTTCCAAATGAGGCTGTCAAAATACAGTAATTGCTTCAAACTGGACATTAGATCAAAATGTCAAACTCATTTTTTTTGGCGGTTCACGTCATCACGATTACAATTACCGTATTTTCTGCACTATAAGGTGCACTTTCAATCAATCCCTATCTTCAAATTTGGTATATAAGGTGCACCGCATTATAAAACACAGTAGTAGAAGGTAGTGGTAGTATTAGTAGGGGATTGTGTTATAGATCCATAAACTAGATGGATTTGTACTAGTAGTAATACTGGTGGGAGTTGTGCCGGCTTTTGAGAAAATTGGAAGTCTTAATTGCGCCTTATAGTGCGGAAAATACGGTCATCCGTTCATGAATTGACAGCTTTTATGATAAATTGTAGATAATTTTTAGACAGACTTTTAATAGGAAATACTCTCATCATTGTTGATTTAAAAAAATAGATTTTTTTTTATAAACAATAGAAAATATTTTTAATAAAAAAATGCCAATAATTAATTTATTGTTTAATTATTGTTGAAAAACAAAAGGGCAAGAGTAAACCTTTTCAGTTGTATTCATTTATTTTTTCTGAATTTTAGACTTTTTAGAATTATAGAAAATTGTTTTAAAAAACCCTCAAGTATTATCATAATTAATAAAGATTGAAATATCATATTTAGCTTAGCCATGCAATCCATTTTTTTCAGGATTAAAATGTCAAAATGGAAAGGGTTATTGTTCAAAAAGTGCAATCACTTGCGATTTTAGAAATATTTTTCTGGAGGCGACCGTAAAGCGAGAAGACTTCTAGATTGCGACCGTGTTTTTTCTCCATTTTGGCTTTTGGAAATGGCAAATGGAAAGAAAGACTCTTAGGACAAGCTCATCTGTGCATCTCATCACCGCCCTCTCTACGTTCGTCTCTGTGGGACACTCACACGTGTCGCTTCCTAAAACGGCCGCACTTTTGGAGCCAATAAGGCAATACTTCAAAATAAATCTGGAGTCATATTAATTCATCAATGACGATGCATTGACTGGGAGAGGCTGGCAATAAATTGGCTGCAAGTGATGATGAACAAAATAAAGGTCAACCGATATATAATTTTCATTTTTTTTTTCAAGATAGATCATCGGCTGATATATAGTCAATATGCTAGAATCATTTGTTAGCTGTTTGGGTGATAAGCTTTCTTATGAAGATCGACATATATTAGGCTGAAATATTGATAAACTAACTTTTATGTTGACTGTTTGGATGATGACCTTTGTTGATGGTGATTAGCCAATCTCGCTATGTAGCGCATAATGGAAGTCGGAGAAAAAAGTTATAGTAATTGAATATGGACATTTAAAAGTGTTACTTTTTCCTTTGATAATATACATGCTATTATAAAAAAAGTGTATTTGCCTTTAATATTAGCTTACAAAATCGGGTTTAGAACAAAGCCTCACTTTTTGTTTTTGTCTGCCAGCTTAAGGCTAATGCTAAAACATGAGGTTGATTCATCTGAATCCAACTCGTATTTGTTTTTTGTCTCCGTTTTTGTGGTTGTCGTTTATCCTATCCAACTCACAAATCAGGTTTGACGCGATGTTGAAGTAACGGCAGGTAGTGAAAAGCAAACAACCCCCCCCAAACTAAAGCAGAATACGCACATCTTGATGTTAGAAATTTGAACGTATAATTCAAATTGGACACCACACAACAATCCAAGTCATCTTTAGTATTTTGCCCCACCTTGAATTTTGCACTTCTTCATTTCTTGTCTTATATCACACTTTCATAGCTGTCACCTTATAAGTTTCCCGTATTTTATACATTTTTTAATTTCAAATTGTGCACATCGTATAACAACTTTTGTGCGGTATTTTTTTAAGTACATTTTTTTTGTAAAGCCGATCTCATGTCATCATCGACTGCTAATATTGTCATTTTTCAAGCATGATATGCGCACATGGATTCCCCTTTTTCATTATATAAATATAGCGCGTCAGCAAGCAATGTAGCCACACAGTCAAGCTGTCAGCGTCATAAAGCAATATCTACAGAATCTTGAATTTAGTGCATACTGATTGGGCACCCCGTCCACTTTGGAGAAAATTGTAGACTTTTAAGTGAGTAAATATGTGCCGCGTTGCATTTGCACATTTTTTTTGTCGCTTAATAGGGGGAATTGCAATCATTAATAAGGGGAGCAATTGGCCGAGGTTGCCAGATATGCACTTCCCCCCCCCCTTCTGCAGTCCATCGCTACCTTACATTTCATCAATGGGCTCCACATCTGTTGCGGAAATTTGCTCAGAGGAGCGAAATGGATTATCATTAGGAATTTTCCCCCTTGTATCGCTTTTTGGACGCCGGGTTGATAGAACGGTCATATTTGCCACGACTCTGTCAAATTCAGGGCGTCGCACCTCTGCGGTCTTGGCCGACGCCGTCCGCGTGTCACGTTTCCCCGCGGAGAAGCCAGCTTGATGAAGTTAACTCCCATGAACCCTCGGTTCAAAATGTCCCCCGTCTCTGTTGTGGAGTTAAATAAGATTTTAATGAGCCAATTAAAAGTCTTTGGAATAGCATATGGTTATAATTAGCGCTGCACGCTTCGTTCGGGGGAAAACGAGCCGTTAATTAATCTTCGCCGGCCGGGTCTGGGGATTGGACTTAAAACAGGTCGTGGAAGAAGGAAGGAAGGAAGGAAGGAATATGCCTTCCTTCATTGGCATTGCAGATTTTAAAAGAATTGGAATCCGTTCCAATGTAAACAAAAGACCAACATTTTACTGGAATTTTGTCAGTTTTTTAACTCGGAAAAGTTTTCGTTTTTCAAGAAAAAGTATTCCCAATAAATAAACGGATGATCTAAGAGAGCTAATATTGGTATTTTCGGATATTTAATGGTCTCCGCGACGTTAGAAAATGATGCAAAAGAAGGAGATAGGACGTTGAGATATTGTGAGTTAAATGCAAATACAGTAATCCCTCGATTATCGCGGTTAATGTAGACCAGACATGGCCGCAATAAACGAAAAACCGCTAAGTAGGGTCACCCCTATTTGAATTGTATTTTGTTTTTATTTATTCATTTTTTACTTCAGTGCCGAGTCCTAGTAGTAAGCAGAGGACGGGGGAGTGGCTTCTGCTTGCGAGTTTCAGTGTGGATTTTCATATTTTTATAAACTCACAAAAAAAAATTCCCCTAAAAAAACGCAATGTAGTGAAACCGCGATATTCGAGGGATTACTGTACCTTACTAAAGTCGGTTAACTTTTTGTTAGCACAAAATCCAAAACAGTATTTGTATTAATAACAGTGTGGTCACCCCTATTTATAAAAAAAATATTTTTATATATATATATATATATATATATTTAATTCAGTGCTGAGTCTTAGAAGCAGGCGGAGGATGAGGAGTGGCTTCCGCTTGCGAGTTTCAGCGTGGATTTTCACATTTTTATGAACTGAACCCCAAAATGTTAATTAACAAAAAAAATTACCCCCAGAAAGCACGATGTGGTGAAACCGCGATAGTTGAAGCCGCAATATTCGAGGGATTACTGTATAGGTTCAAACTTTCTCCGATTGATCGGCTGGTACTACATAAATAGTCGTAGCGGTCCCTGAAACCGATCCTGAGTACCAGATCGGTGAAAATCTACACTAAGTGACCTGGAAATGCCCCAAAATCTACTGGAAGTGACCTCCAAATCAACAATTGCTGGCCCACAGACCAAACCGTTCTCCCCCGAATTAGCATTTTCTCATTTTTATATCAAATTATTGTTACTCTCTCAACATCAACGGCAGCCAGCGAGTTAAATTTCTTCCCTACTGCCAGATGATGCCCTCCCCATTTCACATCTGCTCATTTTCCACATGGGACATTTAGTGGGAGGGGCCAGCAGGGCCAATGAAGGCCACATCTGCGGGCCGACGACTGCCGAGACTGTCCAAAATTTGCGAATCATCCGCCAGGCCTTTTTCAGCTGGCCCAGACGACCCTAATAATAACGCCGCCGCCTGTTTCATCGCCGCTATTTTTAACACTCGCCATAAGTCGGACTGTCATTGATCCGTCCTCGCCACGCGATAATATACGGCACGCTGATCGTTTTTCGACGCAAAGGACAGCAGCTGTTTTCCAGGAAGCGCTGGCGGTTAGCATTGTTTGGCTCATCTAATGTTTATTTCGCTATTGTTAGCACGCAGGAAAGATAATGTGAAAATATTTGCTGGTAACATTATTTTTTACGAAAAACGTTGTAGTGGGAGGTCCAAACACGGTCGTTGTTTTGAGTGTTTTCGGTTGACAGCTGCCAAATGTTTTCTTTATCATGGACAAATGTGCTAATGAATCAGATGTGCGCTACTTAGGGAAGCGCTACCATGGCTTTTATTTATAGACTTCATATTTCTATGTCTGGATTGTCCAATGGAATTGAGGGTGATTGACTGAGGTCGTCGTCAATGGTGTTAGGAGGAACTAAGTTGGAGTGGTTATGTTTTTTCATCATGTTACGGAGGTTTAATTGAAATAGAAAGCGTCTACCACTTGTTTTGTAACATTTCTGTTTTTATATTGACGCTATTGAAACAAACTTTGCATTAAAATAGTAAATAGCTCAATTTATGGCATTGTTTATTCAACGTCAACGTTTAACTACAATACTTTGTGTACACTGTTCGCAACCTAATTTTGCTGCTGCAAACAGGATTTGTGATTTTTTTGTTTTTCGGTCTTTTTGAAATCATTATAAGATTCTATTTTTACGATAGCCATGTTCAAATTGGGTGGAAAAAAAGACACTATCACTATAGCATTTTTTTCCCTCTATGTCACATGTGTCAAAGTGGCGGCCCGGGGACCAAATCTGGCCCGCCGCATCACTTTGTGTGACCCGGGAAAGTAAACTGCCGACTTTCTGTTTTAGGATCAAATTAAAATGATGACTATAGATGTATATTAAATTTCCTGATTTTCCCCATTTTAAATCAATAATTGTAATTTTTTAATCATTTTTTTTTCTGTGTTTTTAGTTCAAAAACCATTTTGTAAAATCTAAAATATATATAAAAAAAGCTAAAATAAACATTGTTTTAGATCTATAAAGAACTGAATATTCAAGGCTTTTAATTCAGTTCTTTTAATCCATTTATATAAAAAAAATCTAAATATTATATCTAAAATGGTCCGGCCCATTTCCTGGGTATCGGATCAGAAAATTTTCCAAATCAGGCGACTCAGGGGACATCCCCATTTGCAGGTGTCAGAATATTCAATGGACCTTAACCCCTACATTTTACGACGACCCCAAATAATCTAAACCCTACGTGGAAGCGATTCGATGTCGCTGTTCCCGGCGGGGCGGTAAAGCGGGATCTAAGACTGCCGAGTGCCATCCACGTTCGAGCACACTGTTGGGCTTGTGCTGCCAGTGAAAGGGACGATTCAGTTTTTGGGTGATTCGGGAGAGTGCGGCGAAGTGCAGAGTTGCATATAGATTGTTATGGCTGTCAGAGGCACCCTTGTTTGCTCTTTCTGCTTGACTCCTGCTCTCCTCATCCCCATGTAGAAGTGCTTCCTCCTTTTCTTTGCACATGCCGTATTTTCCGGACTATGGGTCGTCCTTTTTTTTATAGTTTGGTTAGGTGCAACTAATACTCAAGTGCGACTTATATATGTATTTTTTTTCTCTCTGACCACCAACAGCTTGTTTTGTAATTTTTTTGGGCTATAGTTATCTTAAAAATTGTGATAACAGATAACTCAATTTTGCTGTTGTGACTTGAACGTAGGCGACCAGGTGGACGAGTGGTTAGCGCGTGGCCCTCACAGTTCTAGGGTCGAGGGTTCGATCCCAGGTCGGTCCTCCCTGTGTGGAGTTTGTATGTTCTCTCCGGCCAGGCCTGTGCGGGTTTTCTTTGGGTACTCTGGTTTTCTCCCACATCCCAAAAACTTGCATGCCAGGCTAGCTGATTGAACACCAAAAATTGCTCCTAGCTATGATTGGTTGTCCGTCTCCTTGTGGCCTGCGATTGGCTGCCCACTGATTCAGGGTGCCCATAGTAGGCTGGGATAGGCTCCAGCACCCCCTGTGAGGATAAGCGGTTCAGAAGATGAATGAAGGAATTTTAATGTATGTTTGTTCTTGGTTTGTGATCAGATAAAATCTACTCCCAGTTTTAAATATATATATTTTTCTTTCGTTTGCATTCATTCTTCGGCTGCTGCGACTTATACTCAGGACTTTTAGCCCCAAAAATACGGTAGTTAAAATTTGTGCTCTTTGAAAGTACTCTCTGTGCTCCTCAGCTTGATGTTTTTTGTCAACCCGTTGATTGTTAAAGATCTGAATTATTCTTTCCAATTCTAAAAGCCTTCTCACTCGCCAGCTTTTGACTATCGATCGCCACGTCTCGCATAAAGCATATCTCCTGTCGGTTGCATTTAATTAGCCTCCCCAAGGCAGCTGTAATGGAGGGTGCGCACTTGTAACTGGGATGTCGCTATTGAATTTCCACCACCGTGGGTTAATCAACATGTGCCAATTGCTTTGTAACTCCATCACCGCTGTGGCAGTCGGAAAAACTGGAGCTATGATGATAATATGCAGCGCTACGTCGATGTACGAGCTAGCTCTGTGACCATGCTAGCAGCTAAAATCATCCCCCCCGGTTTTTTAATCATTACCTGGCGTTGAATGTGAAAAGTTGATATGAAAACTAGCTAAAACTAAAAGCAAAAAGAGAAGAAATAAACAGTCTGTGGATTGTTTTGTACTTAAAATTAGGAGAATTTGTGTTGCTCTAGTTTGCGTTTTGGCTATCAGTACAATATAATACTGTAATATAATACTGTTTTGAATTTTGTGCTAGCAAAAAGTTATCCGACTTGAGTAAGGTACAGTAATCCCTCGAATATCACGGTTTCACTACATTGCGTTTTTTTTCCTGTGGGGATTTTTTTTTGTTAATTACATTTTTTTGTAAGTTCATAAAAATGTGAAAATCTACGCTGAAACTCGCAAGCGGAAGCCACGCCCCTGTCCTCCGCTTGTTACTAGGACTCAGCACTGAAGTAAAAAAATAAATAAATAAAAATAAAATAAAATTTAAATAGGGGTGACCCTACTTAGCGTTTTTTGTTTATCGCGGCCATGTCTGGTCTACATTAACCGCGAGAATCGAGGGATTACTGTAGTAAATTATGAGCAAGAAAAGTTTTTTGGGGGTGCGTCTTTGATGTTTTGCATTTTGTGTTTGTATCTAAGAGACGAGAGGGTGGCATCGTTCATTCGCTGGTGGATGAAAGAAAAAAAAGATTCCAAGAAAAAAAAAGACGAATTAAAATCTTTGCTTTGTTTTCCTCACAGATATCAAAGAGAGCCTTCCCGGTTGCGTCCGCATGGAGACTGCACGGCCAAGGCTGCGGTGCGAAGCAGCATTACCTGCCAACCCCAGGGTGTGCCCCCAACAGCATAAAGCTTCTTTTCACGGTGCCTAAATCCTGCGGGAAGAAAGAAAATATCCACGGCTTGGAGAAAAAAAAAAGAAACATTTGTTGCATTCCGCCAATGCGTAAAAGGAAAAATCCTGCAAAGACACGTGGAAAATGAGCATGGCCCGACGCTGCGTGCCAGTCTGCACTCTTCTACTTGTCGCTACTCTGGGTTTGGCGGGAGGGGAGCACGACGTCACTCCTCGACTCACCTTCTCCTACGGTAAGTCAGTTAGCTTCGTTTTGGGCATCGCGCTCGGTCGGCCATTGTTGTTGTGTTTTAAGGCGCTGTGGTTTTTGAAGGGGATTAGAGGGACACCAAAATGGGATTTTTAAAGGCCTATGGCGACACCGATTTCAAAAAGAAATTCAGCCAATTGCTGAGGTCGGAAGCTGATTTTGGAAACCGATGTACCTTTCGGTTCTCACGTTGCTTGTGATGAGCGATTGCTCCATCGCCAAAAAGTTTCGCTTTTCAGTTAGCCCTGTTATGATCGCGTCGCTGCGTCGTGGCGCGATCGGGGAGATTCGGATCCAGTAGCGGGGAAGCAGGATAGAACGAGACGGGCTGTTCTCATGACTGTAGATTTAATGACTCAAACGCTTTACAAAATAACAAGGGCTTGTATATCCCAAAGCGTAACAGAACCGGAGTATGGGGAATAATACCTTGTAGCGATGTATGCTGTGACATGTGGTGTGCCACGCAGGAACGATCCGACAATGACTAACCATTTCCGTGGTACTTAAATACCCACATCAGGAAGTAATCAAGGATTGTTTGCAGCTGCTCTGACCTGACGGCTAGCCAGGAGGGACAAACGGGCCGCTCCTGACAAGCCCAGGGATGGGCAAACTATTCCAGAAAGGGCCGCAGTGGGTGCAGGTTTTCATTCCAACCCATAAAGAGGACACCTTTTCACCAATCTGGTGTCCTACAAGTGCAATCAGTGGATTGCAGTCAGCTGCTTCTTGTTTTCTGCAGAAATCTAATTGGTCAAAGTGTCTGTGCTGGATCGGTTGGAACAAAAACCTGCCCCTACAGCGGCCCTCGAGGACCGGTTTGCCCACCCCTGGGTTAGCCGTCATATGAAGTTGAAATATATATGCATAAGTTTCACATACTGGGGGGGACTGTCTACATTCGGGAGGTAAATAATAGTACAGAGAGGCTTTTAAAAGTCCAAATAATATTAAATAGACAGCGTTAAAAACAGTATCCTTATATTATTAACCGCCATAAATGAGGTATTACTGTACATCGGCTACATTTCGGCTAATCTTGAAAAAAGTCCTTATATCAGCCATCCGATATGTCAGTTGACCTTCATAAGGAAGTTAGCACAGATCACAGTTATCCCATTTAAATGAGCATATTATCGTTAGCGTCATGATAACAGAAATGACACTCAGTCATTTTCATGAATGCAATTTGTTGTCACTCAATATTTACAATAACCTCTCTGTGTATCCTAAAAATCGTCATCTGTGGCTTATAGTCGGGTGCGGCTTATAGTCAGGTGCGCCTTATAGTCAGGTGCAGCGTTTATGCATTTTTTTTTTCTTGCCTGTTGTAAATTTGGGTTTTTTTATGGCTTGTTATCAGGTCTGGAATATGTACAGCTCATGCGCTTCGGGCTCATACAGCTAGATAGACACATCACCTTTGCCTATAAATCATAATTAATTTACTACTTGATTCATAAATGGTCTTCATGGAAGCCCTTTATTGCCCCGAGTAAGATAACAGACAGGATTAAAGGGTTTAACACACTTGACGATGGCTCCAGGAAATGATACAGAATGATTGATTGAGATATCACCGCCAGTTTTCAGAATTTCCATTGCGGTTAATGACTCCGGCCTCATTAGCGTGGCAGTGTTGATAACACCCACGTTTGCTGTCTTCCGTGGACGTGGGTTACATCCAGTTCAAGTTTGGACGTTTCCCCATTTCCAATAGGTAATCTCGTTGACAACGGAGCCCGCGGCTCGGCCCCGGCTGAGCGTTTCACGGCAACGAACGCCATTAATCACGCGGCGAATAAAAGAGCAGAGCTCCTCATAGAAATATTTGCTTTTCGGGCAAGCCGGTGCTTAACACCGTGAAAGGAGTAGTCAAGGGGAAATGCAGCTCTTTTTTTGTTGACGTTTTGTTGTTCAATTTAGACATTGATTTCGGTAGCGGTGTTGTTTTGCTACCTGATAGCTTTGGGTCTCCAGATTTAACTCATTAGCTGCCACTTCTTGTGTCCTATCCGTTTTTATAAAACAAGGGGTAAAATATAAAATATTCTTTTTAATTAAAAAAATGCAAATAATTTATTCATTTATGTTAAAAAATAATGGGGGAAGAGAGATTTATTTTTTCTGAATTTTAGACTTTTTAAAAGTATTTTTTGAAAACCCTGAAATATAATCATAATTAATAAAGATTGTAATATCATATTTAGCTTAGCCATTCTGTTCGGGGTTAAAATGTCAAAATGGAAAGGGTTATTGTTCAAAAAGTGCAATCACTTGCAAGCTTTGAAATATTTTTCTGGAGGCGACCGTAAAGCGAGAAGACTTATAGGGCATTTCTTTGTAACTTCCTGTAGATTTTGGGGGAATTTCCATGTCACTTCCGGTTTATTTCTGGTCACCTCTTGTTAATTTTGGGTCAATTCCATGTCACTATTGAGTTTAGGTTACATTGTGTTGATTTATGGGAATTTCCAGGTCACTTTCTGTTGATTTCAGGTGATTTTTTACTCATTTGAGGCATTTCTGGGTCACTTCCTGTTGATTTTGGGCCACTTCCTGTTGTGGGGCATGTCTAAAAACTTTTGTTTTTACATAGACCACATTATGTTGGCACATTACTACTTACAAGACTGAAACTGAAGAAAACAGATGAACTCATTGCTGGTGATAGACGTCCAATCCATTTGAACTGGGAGGATTGGCAGGGAATTCACGTCAATTCGCTGCCGGTTTTCCCAGTTCAAATGGACTGACATCTGGTCGTGAACAAAATTGCGACGCAACATTTATAGACAGACAATATACAAAAAAAATCACAGGCATATATTCTTCATCCTCTGTGAAAAATTAACCTACTACTGGAACACAGTGAGTTAGTATAGAACTCCTTGTCTGTTTTAATTTTTACATAAAACCCGACTTACCCTCTTTTATTAGACGTTATCGTAACACGGTGAGGGATTTATCGCCCCTTGATGTGTTCAGAATGAAAAGAAAAGAAAAACGCTTGTCAATTGTATTTAAATAATGGGAAACATAAACCACACAAAGTGTGCAGACATTTCCCATCCTGCCTTAAAAACGCAGCGCTTTTTTTCCCCATTTGTGTTTACAGTATCAAAGGGACTTTAACTTTAAACAGCTTCTGGTTAGCTTGACAGCCTGGAGATTGTAGCTGGTTACATGTCATCTGGTAACATTTTAGCACCCCCAAACTCCCGCTCCCCGCATCAGTCTTAATAAGGAGGATAATCTGACGTTAAAAATGAATGGAGATTTGTGTGTTATGCTTTCAACGCTTGTCTGCTTCTCATTAAGCAGATGGCGGGCGGATGTTGAAGCCAGTCAAAGACTGGCATCTGCGTTTCTCCCACCAGTTGTGGGCTTGACTACAAGCCACACTGGAACGCGCCCCTCAAACTTTAAGAGCGTTTAAATGTCTATGGCACAGGTGTCAAAGTGGCGGCCCGGGGCCAAATCTGGCCCGCTGCATCATTTTGTGTGGCCCGGGAAAGTAAATCATGAGTCCCGACTTTCTGTTTTAGGATCAAATTAAAATGAAGAGTATAGATGTATATTACATTTTCTGATTTCCCCCCTTTTAAATCAATAATTGTAATTTTTTAATCCATTTTTTCTGTGTTTTTAGTTCAAAAATCCTTTTGTAAAATCTAAATATATAAATAAAAAAAGCTAAAATAAACATTATTTTAGATCTTTAAAAAACTAAAATATTCAGGGCTTTTGATCCAGTTTTTTTAATCCATTTATTAAAAAAAACTAAATATTGTATCTAAAATGGTCCGGCCCACATGAAATGGAGTTGACGTTAATGCGGCCCGCGAACCAACCCGAGTCTGACACCCCTGGTGTAGAGGGTTGTAATTCTCAAATCTTATTGGTTTGCCACTTTAATAACAATTTCAAAATTGTTCTTACAACCTTGGAGAAATTCAGTGCCAAGTGAGATATAACAGCTTTGTAAACTGTTGTGGAAACACATACAAATAGTACGCTGTTGGACAGATAGTAGCGTTATATCAAAATATTACTCAAATCAAAGTTGTCAACACAAAAAAAATGACTTATTTAAAATTTTTAGTATCAATCCAACTGTAAAATTGATGTCAAATTTATTTTGGGTTGAAGTTAATTCTTACTTTATGGATTTTAGAATATTATTTTCTTAAGCAATTACTGTAAAAGTCTCATTTTGAAATGAAATTAAACATTTCATTGACTGTTCATAGCGTCAATGGCAACTTAAGGGGTTAAAATGTCTTCCAAAAAGGTCTCTGATGTCAATTCATGACAATAGAAGACCATTACAGTAAATTAGATTTTTTTTCCATTTTTATTTATTTTAATTTTTTTAAAGACAAGTCCAATATTTTGACCTTTGTCAAAAATAGTCATATTTTATGCTCAGGCCCAATCAAAACTACATTCACAGTCTTCATGAGAAATCGTAAGCGCACACATGTTTAAAGAAGTACTTGATGACGCAAATGTAATGATATCTATGTTACGATAACGTTTTTTTTTCTAAATGTGGCCCAGTAGACAAACAAAAAGCAACAAGTGTTGATTTTATGATGTCTTTGCACACCATTAATCCCGCATTACGCACATACAAAACACGGCGCTTCGCATATGCAATCCAAACACTCATCATTTAGCACTTTTGCTGTTTCTGGGCGTCTTGGTCTCGAAACGCACATCTATGCCAGACGTGGAGCGTGGCGCTACCGTTCGACGCAGGTCATCACCCGATGTACATTCTCGCGGCCTCGGCCGTGTTCACACGCGGGCAAAGAAGGGTCACGCCGAGTTCCGCCAGAGCGAGCAGCTGCTTTCCATTATTGCGCTCCATCCGAGGTCGGTCGGCCCTTGTTTGCTTCCTCAGCAGCACGTTAGCCTTTTCATGGGAAAAAAAAAAAGAAAAAAAATCATCCCGGGAGCCGAGGTGCTGATTCTTTGACGAGCTAAAACACATAAACACATTTAAATGTCGCTAGATGGTGTAGCTAACCCTTAGAAATGGACCATTTCAAGTATACACATTCGCCAAGAATAATAAAAACTGTTTGTATAAAATGATGACCCGAGGGCAGCCATACGTGGATTATGGCGTGGACGCAAACAAAACAAATATAGCTTACAGAAAATCATTAATAAATCCGCTTAGAGAGAATACTCTAACATTTAAGGATTAGTTATAAAAAAATTCATGTCATGTATAATGTAAAATCTTGATTGTTACCAAACAGAATACAAAGGTTTCTGCAATTCTGCAATAATATCAACAACACTTATGAGGAATTTGTACATTTTAAAAACACAGTTTAGAAGTAATATAAGATTTCTCCATTTTAAGGATTTTACACTGTCGAACATAATTTTGTTATTGTTGTTTGTAATTGTTTTATATACGTGTATGTATGTTTAACCTTTTGTTCAAACTAAAAAAAAAATGAAATTCCTTCGCCCACCTTGTTCAAAATAAATTGGACATCTACTGACCTCAATGGGAAAAAAAACAATGGCAGCAAACTTGTAAAAATATTTCCTAGTAATAATTTACATTAACGACCGTCCCGAGTTAGCATCTTTTACAATGTCACTTTCCTGAATTTGCGTTCCCCCCTTCCGCCAATATGTTTTCCTACTAACGAAATTGCCCCCAGTAACAGCCCCCCTTTAACTGGCACCATAAATTTCCCAGTGGCGTGACCTTCTCACTTTGTAGTTTTGATGCATCCCAGACGCTCCAACAGCTCGGCTCTCGTTTCTTCTGTTTTGTGTCTTACCATCACCAGATTTAAAAAAAAAAAATAACTCCACCTGTGACCTAATGACCTCATTTTCAGCACAAATGACATCACTCGTTCCCACGAAGCAAAATATTGTGTTGATTCATAAGGAAACATAACTGTATATGGTAGTAGGCATACAAATGCTATTCTACCTAACATTAGCACATGCTATGCTACTTAACTATAAGTATCTTTGCAAAATTGTCATCTTATGTGGAAGTGACACAGCAGTTTACCTATAGGACATGAAAAGGGGGCGGCCGGTGGAAGAGTGGTTAGTGCATGGGCCTCACAATGGGGGACCTGGGTTCAAATCCAGGTCGGTCCTCCTGTGTGGAGTTTGCATGTTCTACCCGGGGCTGCGTGGGTTTTCTTTGGGTTCTCTGGTTTCCTCCCACGTTCCAAAAACATGCATGGTAGGCTGATTGGACACTCTAAATTGCCCCTAGGTGAATGGTTGTTTGTCTCCCTTGTGCCCTGCGATTGGCTGTAAACCAATTCAGGGTATCAGCTGGGATAGGCTTCAGCTTCCCCCGCGACTCTTGTGTGGATAAAGCGGTTCAGAAAATGAGATCAGATGAAAAGGGAGGACAGGAAAGACTAGGGCACATGTGTCAAAGTGGCGGCCCGGGGGCCAAATCTGGCCCGCCGGATCATTTTGTGTGGCCCGGGAAAGTAAATCCTGAGTGCCGACTTTCTGTTTTAGGATCAAATTAAAATGACGAGTATAGATCTATATTAAATTTCCTGATTTTCCCTTTTTAAATCAATAATTGTAATTTTTAAATCATTTTTTTCTGTGTTTTTAGTTCAAAAATCATATTGTAAAATCTAAAAATATATTAAAAAAGCTAAAATAAACATTGTTTTAGATCTATAAAAAACTGAATATTCAGGGCTTTTAATCCAGTTATTTTAATTCATTTATTTTTGAAAAAATATCTAAATATTATATCTAAAATGGTCCGGCCCACATGAAATCGAGTTGACGTCAACACGGCCCGCGAACCAACCCGAGTCTAACACCCCTGGACTAGGGTATGCTGATTTTATACCCACGCAGACCCCAATACACATTTTTTAGAGTGGTCTTTTATTGTGGGCAACGTTCATTCAATCCTTGATTCATTTTCCGTGCCACTATTCCCCACCGCGGGGGTGCTGGACCCAAGTGTAGGCACCCCGAATTTATTTTCACAGGGCATAAGGAGATAGACCACCAATCACACTCATATCTAGGGACAATTTAGCATACAGTTAGCCTAGCATGAATGTTATTTGAATGTGAGGGGATGGAAGAGTACCCGCAAAAAAACCTGCAGGCACGGGGGAACATGCAATTTCCACGTAAGAAGGACAGAACCCAACAAGGATGGAAATCTTTATCTCCGAACTACTATGTGGACATTCTAACCACTGGTCCGCCATTTTTATTTAATAAGCAGTTAAATGATGCCCTCAAGCCACTTGCCATTATTCCCTCTCAGCCATTTGCCTTCAATGCCAATCATAGAGAAGGGCTCTGATTAAATCAGCCCGTCGTAGCTTTCGGCACAAAAGCCAGCACTTAGTGCTCTGCCACCAAAGGACAAATGACTCTTCAACTCCTCTCCAGAGATCTCGTTTCAACCCTTTTAATTACGCGTACATCTGGAAATCGGCAACAAGAAGTGTTTAAGGATTCCTTCAAGTCATTGAATCCTTAAATAGCCCAGAAAAGTGTTCAAGGACGCTATTTTAAACAGTGTCATTTACAGAAATGACTAAATGGATATAAGAGAATCGGAGTGCCATTTCAAGCGCCTTTTGGGACAGAAAATATTGCGATTTATCACCATTTTGATATATTCTCACACCCCTACTCTGTACTATTTGCTTGACTTACGGGTTATTCTATTTTTACTGTTCTGGAAGCTGTAGCTCAGTTGTAAAAAAAAAAAAAAAAAAAAAAAAAAAACTCTCAAGTGCTGTGCCCTGTCCGTTCTTTGCTTGCGACATCATTTATGGGATGTATATTTTCACGGAAGGCCATCCCAGGAGACTTGAGAAGAAAGGTTAGGGCGAGTTCAAGTGCCAAACTGTCAACAACTTGTAGGCTTATGTTTAACTTGCTGAATCCGATAAAGACTGTTTAGCTATCTCCTCTTGGCCAATCGGCACATTTGTTTTTGAGCATGTGACCTTTGTGAACAGAAGGGAACAAAACAATGAATAAACTCCCTTTTTAAATGTTTCTCAACTCATTTTATGGAGCTGTCACTTGTTTAAACGTCCGACTGCTGTGTTAAGATCCCATTAAGTACTTAATGACCCCTCAAACGACGAATGCATTGACCAGTGCGTCCACCACGCAGGCTCATCATTTGTTTCCAGACACAATAAATGGGAGACTACAAGACCCTTTTTTTCACCATCCTCAATTAGCAGCCCTCCATTGTTGTCCCCGCTATCGCTTAGCGTTAGCACAACTGTATTTACGTGCCTCTGAGTGGAGCCTCTTCAGCTTTTAGGGAACTGCGATAAGGTTTCCGTGGCGATGGACTACAATTTACATGTTATCTCTTCCCCCTTGTGTACCTACACTGTGAAAACACACCTGCTTTGAAATACCGTATTTTCCGCACTATAATGCGAAAAAAAAAAAATTCTCAAGAGTGCATTTTATAATCTGGTGCGTCTTATATGTGGATCAATATGGGTTTATCATTGTGCGCCTTATATAGGAAACACATTTAAAGATTGGTCATTCGTTGAAGGTGCGCCTTATAGTGTGGAAAATACGGTCGTGTAATTCCTTTTGAGTATAAATTGACTAGAAATACATAAAAATTGTGAAAAATTATATAGACTTTCATAGATTTAATTAGCTTTTCTTTGAGTTTGACACCTGTTGTGTAGAGTATCACACTATAGTAAAAGACAACTGAATTATTTTGGATTTTCGCAATTTTTAAATTTATCTTGGCATGTAATTAACTCATTAAGTACCAAACGTCATGTCACCAGACTCTTTAAAGCGCTTTAGAATGTTATGTTCTAAGGCTACCTCAGCGTTGAATTTACAAAAAGATGATATTTACCATCTTTTATCAGGAAAAAAAGTTTATTATCTTTTCCCTTCTATATTTACAAGCAGTTGAACATCATAAACATCATGAAAATATGTTTTTGGTAATGAATGGGTTAAGGAAAAGGTCCTTCAAGATGGAAAAAATGAAGAAGAAGAGTATAAAATAGTTCTCAAACACATGAAAATGTCTTCAGGGTCATTTTATTTCTAAAATAACTTCTCCATGACGTCACATGAAGTTCATGGAAGTTCAAACAAAGTAAACATTTTCCTTGCTGGAAATTTGCACATGCTTAACATCATCATAAAAGGGGCTGACTAATAATTGACTTTTTTGTTGCTTGGATTAATAGAACGCCATTTTACAAGATGTCGACGTGGCTCTATCGGTATTTATTGATTTTTTTTGTCCAATCACCAATCACGTAATTTTGATCGTTCACAGATGCAGGCGAGCGAACGTGCAGACGTTTCTGGTCGCAAGGTGCCGTCAATTTCACGTCGATGCTGCTCAGCAGAGAAGACGACACGCTGTACGTCGGCGCTCGCGAGATTCTTTTTGCTCTCAACCTTTCGGACATCGGCGCCGCCAAGCTGCAACGAAACGTAAGTTTTGTCGCCGTGGAACCGTGTACTCATTACCATATCCCATACTGTGCAAATACTACACATACAGTAATCCCCCGATTATCGCGTCTTCACTTATCGCAAATTCACTACTTTGCGATTTTTTTTCTGCTTTTGCTATTAATTATTATTTTTAAAATGTTTAAAGTTCATAAAAATGTGAAAATCCACACTGAAACTTTTAAGCGGAAGCCATTTTTGCTATTAGGACTCGGCACTGAATATTTTTTTTATTTTTTTTAAATTTATTATTTATTTTTAATAGGGGTGACCCTACTTTGCGATTTTTCGATTATTGCAGTCTACATGGTAAACATTAAGCGCAATATTCGAGGGATTACTGTATACGCCCACTGAGTGTTTTGCCGCTTCTGTCAAACTGTCCCGGACTTCTATAGCTGTCAATGGCAGCCAGTGAGTAATGTTTTTTCTTTCCAGCTCACATGGACAACTCCGGACAAAAAGCGAGGCGAGTGCAGTTTCAAAGGAAAAGACTTGCAAGTGAGTTGCTGAACACCAACTTCATCAGATTAGATTAGATAATTTAATTCATCCTGTATTCGGGAAATTACACTGTCACAGTAGCAAGGGGGTGAGAATACAGACACAGAAAAATACGTTCTACACATAAATAAATAGGTAATAAATAAGTAAATAAATAAGCGTGTTGCATGAAATATATATAGCTATATATAGGTATATATGTGTGTATATATATATATATATATATATATATATATATATATATATATATATATATACATTGACAAGAATGTTTTTTGGGGTAGAATTGCAGAACTTGCAACTATTATATGTAGTAAAAAAATCAATTTTCATCCTATACTTATTTACGCAAGTTTGAGCAGCAGTAACAATTTCCTAAATACTAGCATCTACTCTT
The DNA here is from genome assembly GCF_051989625.1 of Stigmatopora argus. Taxonomy (NCBI): domain Eukaryota; kingdom Metazoa; phylum Chordata; class Actinopteri; order Syngnathiformes; family Syngnathidae; genus Stigmatopora; species Stigmatopora argus. The sequence continues at coordinate 19,315,058 of NC_135389.1, read as the reverse complement.
GGGAAAAAGCTAACATTAGCACGGATTAGCAACCTTGTTTTCTGATTAGGCCCTGCATTTGATTTTTTTTTAATACAGACTATTAGCTTTGATCTATTGTTGTTTATTTTATTTTTATTTTTTTAAATCCACCATCTGCACAATATTAACTACACATAGCCGCCTTGGACTTTGTTAAATAACGGCAATGAATCATGAATGTGCTGGAAAATGTGTTGTGGGATGTTATGGGGGTTCTGTGTGGCCTTTTGTGGGATGATTGAGTACTGCATTCATCCCAAATTTGGCGGCTTTCTTCCAGACGGATTGCTTCAACTACATCAAGATCTTACTTCCAGTGAACGGAACTCATCTCTACGTGTGCGGAACGTACGCCTTTAGCCCCACCTGTGCTTACATTGTGAGTTTTCAGCGGGTTCTCCTGCAAATGGATTCCTCATTCCGAAAAAAAATTTCACTCTTTGGTCATCTTTTTGTGTGCCGTTTCCAGAATACTGCCAACTTCTCGCTGGTCACAGATGACTCCGGCCAGATTGTGACCGAGGATGGACGCAGCCGTTGCCCTTTCAACCCGGATTACAAGTCCACCGCGATCATGGCCGGTGAGGAAAAAAGGGCTTTGTTTTACTTTTGAAAGGATTCGCCGAAAGCGCCCACGGAGATTTGTCCAGCCGCAAGACAGATGTTTTTCAGGCGCTCCCGTCTCTGGTCTTGTGCTGCAGATGGCGAGCTGTACGCCGGCACCGTCAGCAATTTCCAGGGAAATGAGCCCATCATTTACAAGAGTCTCAGCCAAGGAAGCGCTCTCAAAACGGAAAACTCCCTCAACTGGCTTCAAGGTGCGGGGATTCCTATTCATGCTTTTTAGGATACTTTTCCAATTTTCCAATTCATTTTCGGAACCGTCTATCCTCACAAGGCTCGCGGAGGGTGCTGGAGCCTACCCAGCCAACTCCAGCCAGCCAATGGCAGGGCACAAGGAGACCATTTACGCTCACATTCATACATCGGGGCAATTTAAAGTGTTTAACCAGCCTACTCTGCATGTTTTTGGGATGGGGGGGAGGGGAACCGGAGTACCCGGGGAAAAGCCACGCAAGCCCGGGGAACATGCAAAAAACGCACACAGCGAGTACCAACCTGGGATTGAACCCTCGACCCCAGAAATGTGAGACCGACACTCTAACCCAGGGGTGTCAGACTCGGGTTGGTTCGCGAGCCGCGTTAACGTCAACTCGATTTCACGTGGGCCGGACTATTTTAGATATAATATTTAGATTTTTTTGATAAATGGATTAAATGAACTGGATTAAAGGCCTGAATATTCAGTTTTTTATAGATCTAAAACAATGTTTATTTTAGCTTTTATTTTTAGATTTTACAAAATGATTTTTGAACTAAAAACACAGAAAAAATTGATTAAAAATTACAATTATTGATTTAAAAGAGGGAAAATCAGGAAATTTAATATATATCTATACTCTTCATTTTAATTTGATCCTAAAACAGAAACTCGGCACTCATCATTTACTTTCTCGGGTCACACAAAATGATGCGGCGGGCCAGATTTGGCCCCCGGGCCGCCACTTTAACGCATGTGCTCTAACCACTTGTTCGCCGGACCGCCAACTTTTTTTAACACAGAAAAATACTCTACGGCACCCTAGACATGATATTAATAAAAATAATAATAATTAGCTCTTGCACACGCTCAATTAAATGCTTACCTTAACGACAAAGTCTTGACAAGCGATGCGCTTTTGTAAGTGAAAGTATATAATTAGCACCTTTGAGAATACTGTTTTTGGTTTTTGGTTTTCAGATCCGGCCTTCGTAGGCTCCGCCTACATCCAGGAAAGCCTGCCCGAGGGCAACCCGGTGGGCGACGACGATAAGATTTACTTCTTCTTCAGCGAGGCGGGAAAGGAGTTTGATTTCTTTGACAACACGGTGGTGTCACGTATCGCTCGCGTGTGTAAGGTGAGTTACGCTCCAAGGCAATTCAGAAAAATAAAGGGGCTTTTTTTCCCCGAGGGGTGGCGGGGGGCGGTCTCCCTCCCAGACAGCCATCTTATCGAGCAGGGTGTATTTAGGAAGATTGCAGGTGCTTAAACTATATATCATCTACTGACAGTTTAATTGGAATGAAAGATATCAACGGCTACGTTTGAACTTGACGTTGCAGGGAGACCTGGGAGGGGAGAGGGTCCTGCAGAAAAAGTGGACCACCTTCCTCAAGGCGCAACTCTTGTGCTCGCTGCCCGATGACGGCTTCCCCTTCAACATCATCCAGGACATGTTCGTACTGACTCCGAGTCCCCGCAACTGGAAGAAAACTGTATTTTACGGCGTCTTCACGTCGCAGTGGTAAGAAGTTTATTCAATGTACGACTATACTGAAATGATTGAAAACCATTGGAAATTATGATTGGGCCTTGAGATGTTTAGGATTAGTTTACAGGTTTTTCCAAAAACTAGAATTTTGTGATTTCTGTGAATGAGTGCGCGCTATTGCACTTTGCTCAATTTCCTATCCGCAATTACATTCATTCATTCGCCCCCTGCCGTTAATGGCGGCCAATGAGTTAACGAGGAATCTTTGTATCCGTTTTTGCTAACGCAACCAAAATGGTGCCGTTCAAGTGGCAGCCGGTGGCGGTAGCTCCGTCCACTCTTGCTCGTTTTGTGTTTTTGCTGCTTTTCTGTCTTAATGATTGGATTTGGTGATTCTTAATGATCCCATTTGCTTTGTACTTTGCGCTTTTGCTATGTTGTTCTGCGGCCTTTGCGACTGTAACTGTCTAACTTCTAACTATGCCTTTTCTTGCTACTGTCACAATGAAATTTCCCGAATACGGGATGAATAAAGTTATCCAATCCAAAAGACCCCAAAACCAACAATTGAGATCGAGTTGGCATGAATGTGGCCCACGAACCAAATTGAGTGGGACACCCCTGCTTAAGAGTGATTCATGGCGTTTGTGGACAGGTACAACGGCGCCTCGGGGACATCAGCCGTGTGTTCCTTCACGATGGAGCAGGTGGAAAAAGCTTTCAGTGGACGCTACCGTGAGGTCAACAGAGAAACCCAACAGTGGTACACGTACAACCATCCCGTCCCAGAACCGCGGCCTGGAGCGGTGAGTCCCCCTGCTGGCTAACTGGTGTACAGCATACCCACAGTGATGGCAATTTTAGCCCTTTTTTGATCCGTTTGCGAATGATGGCGTTTTGATCCATGCCATAATTCCACAAGGGTCATGTGAAACAGTGCATGTCAGAATTTGAGTCCTGATTAGTTGAGAATAGTGGCAGACTTTTAACATGAAAGAAATTGAAATAAAACTGCGTCTGTGAGAAAGGCAAAATATGCGCAGGATAATTGTGAGTATATTCCAAAAACACGATTTGTACACAGAAAACACATTTTTTTGTCGGCTTTAAACACATTTTTTTGTACGTAGCATTTTACATCACGCTTATGGAATCATGACATAAATCTAACACCCTACAAGTGTTAGAATAGAAAAATGAAAACATATTTTTAGATAGACTTCGAGGAACTTGTAGTTTTGTAGTGCTCATGTATTAATAAAAAATATAAATTGCTGTTCAATATCAGTAACACTTGCATCACTTACTTTCAGTTATGATTATTATTTATGTAATTGCATCCTATAATGGGAACGTCATAGCTCAAACTTGGTGGGTCACTCCCCATTTCTTTCTTCCTAAAGCCATTATCACGCGTATGAATTATGTTTACTTCCTCAAAGACGTCAGGTTAAAAAAGGACGGGCGTGGCATGCTTTCACTTTGTTACTTTTGTTGTGATTACATGTTGTTTTTTTCCACTTACAAGTAACACAACTTTCGTTTCGTGTGTGTTAACATTTTCCAAATAAGACAATATAAAGTCATGCTGTGCAATATGGATTATCACGGGTTTTTTATTCCGATATTTTATCGCATATCCTTTTTAATATCTCTGTACAGCCTGTCTATTTATTTACATGTCCCCTTAAAAGGACTTAATTCAATACAATTAATCTATTTTGAGTTATCTAGAGAAACATTTCGAGAGGTTTTTGCACACTCTGTTTATTTTTTAACTGGCATTAAACTGGTCTACTATAAATATTAAATGGATAAAGGAGTGTAAACAGAAGCAGCATGATATTTTTGCTGAAATGTAACAATATCTAATTATCCAGTATTTATTGTGAATAGTGGTTTTGAGTTTTAGATCATGGTGCAGCACTAATAAGAAGATATTTTTTTCCACCGCAGTGTATCACCAATGAGGCCCGCAAACAAGGCGTCCCGTCCTCGCTGCACATGCCCGACAAGGTTCTGAATTTCGTGAAAGACCACTTCCTCATGGACAACGTTCTCCGCAGTCAGCCTCTGCTACTGAAACGCCACGCTCGCTACACGCAGATCGCCGTCCATCAAGTGATGGCGGGGGGCAAGGCCTACCACGTGCTCTTCATTGGGACAGGTACACGCACCCATCGTTCATCAACGTACTGCTAATCGCTTGAATTATTGCTGTAGAGCAAGGGTGTCAGACTCGGGTTGGTTCGTGGGCCGCATTAACGTCAACTCGGTTTCATGTGGGCCGGACCAATTTAGATATAATATTTAGATTTTTTTTAATAAATGGATTAAAAGAACTGGATTAAAAGCCCTAAATATTCAGGTTTTTTTATAGATCTAAAACAATGTTTATTTTAGCTTTTTTAAAATATATTTTTAGATTTTACAAAATGATTTTTGAACTAAAAACAGAAAAAAATGATTAAAAAATGACAATGATTGATTTAAAAGGGGGAAAATCAGAAAATTTAATATACATCTATACTCTTCATTTTAATTTGATCCTAAAACAGAAAGTCGGCACTCATGATTTACTTTCCCGGGCCACACAAAATGATGCGGTGGGCCAGATTTGGCCCCCGGGCTGCCACTTTGACACGTGCTGTTGAGCTTCTCAAATGAATGATACTAATAGAGCCAACCCGGGAGAAGAAAGGTATCAAATTCTAAAACAAAATTAGAATTGAGTTTAGTGTAAAGTTAGATTAAATCTATTTTTGAGTGTGTCTGCCTCGTAATCCAAGTTCATTTAAATTTGTTTATGTTATGTTAAAGGCGTGTTGCCGTGCAAAGTCTCCCCCTTCTCTCTCCCCTCCGCAAAATCCGTCTAATTATAGTACTGTTAAACACATTTTAGTACTATTAAAGCACTAGTTATTTGTTACTTTATTAATCGATGGCGAATTAGAACAAATAAAAATGTATATGTATGTATGTGTGTATATATATATATGTGTGTATATATGTGTGTGTTTATTTATATATATATATATATATATATATATATATATATATGTGTGTATATATGTGTGTGTATATATATATATACACACATTAATTCTAATTATTAATAGATGGCGAATTAGAACAAATAAAAATGTATATGTATGTATGTGTGTATATATATATGTGTATATATGTATGTGTGTTTATATATATATATGTATATGTGTGTGTATATATATACATATATATACACATATATACACATATATACATGTATATATATGTATATGTGTGTATATATACACATATATACACATATATACATATATATATATATATATACACACATATATATAAACACACATACATATATACACATATATATAAACACACATACATATATAGTACATGCAGTCACACTTGTTGCGCTCGTATTTAACTGTGTCATTATTTGAACATTGGTTTAAAACTAGCAGTGTTTATCTTATTTAAGAAAGTGAGTCAAATAAATATGACGTGATAGGAAAAAAGTGTCATCAGTTTCGGGTTCTGCTAACTGCTAACTCCAGTGTAATTAGCTTCATTTCAACATTCAGGATAATTATTGTGAAATATATACAATCTATACGTTATGAAATGTTGATTTTACATTTGATTTCTTTTCTTAGATGATGGCCGACTCCATAAAGCCATGAGCGTCAAAAATAAGATGCGCATGATCGAGGAGCTGGTTCTCTTCCGTGATTCGCAGCCAGTGCAGCACATGGAACTGGACTCGGAAAAGGTAACGCTTGCAGAGGCGCCGTAACAAGCGCGACCAATGCATTAAACGCCATTTTGGCTGCTCCACCAGGCGTGACGGGCGGCAGACGAAAAGAGACCTCGTGTTCCGTCAGCTCATTATATGCGCCGCCGCTCTCTTGGTGGGGGGGAGCGTAAACAGCTGTGCGTGCAACAGCTGGTGTCGAACGCGTTTTCGTACAATTCAGACAGAAAAAAATAGGGGATATTTGTAGCGTCATAAATTCATATGACTTGTACAAGTCAATTGAGAAAGGAAATTTAAACAGGAATCGTGTGGTTTCACGCGGTTTAAGGTTGTGTTCAGAATTATCCTATTTTCCAGACCATTAGTCGCACATTTTCATTGGTTGGCTGACTTTTTACCCTCAGAAAAATGCGATTAATACTTTATATTTTTAACCCCGTCTTGATGGTGTATTCTTTGGCTGATGCAACTTATAGTCCATCAAGTACGGTAACCCGTCACATTCAAATTAGGGTTGGTACCAAGAATTATTTTAATAATGGATCATCAGTCAACAGTCATTCCAAATCACAAAATACAGAAAAGGTGCTGCTTAAAAAAATGGCAAAAATGTTGATCATTGTTTAACAAAATAAAAGCCCATGTTTGTCAAGGTCTAATTTTGAATGAACACAATAATACTAATGATACCACTTTACCTTTATGTAATATTACAAACAGGCTAGAAACTTTTAAACTCCAAAAAGTATTCATTTTTCAACAAAAAAATATTCATAATAAATGATTGTCATTTCAAATTGTGTATAATTATATTTATGCTTATATTTAGTGGCATGGGTTGGATATAGTTGATTGCATATGTCATTAAAGCCTGTGAATAATTGTATTTTGAATGGAAAATGATGCTCTTTGCTTGTGTGGCTTTTCCTTGGCAGGGTCTTCTGTATGTTTCCACTTTCTCGGAAGTGGTGGAGGTCCCACTCGCTAACTGCTCTAATTACCAGAGCTGCGGGGAATGCATCCTCTCCAGGGACCCGTACTGCGCCTGGAACGGCAGACAGTGTGTGGATGTCAGACGAGCTACGTCAACCATGTACGTTCCCTCCTGTTTGTTTTTTTTGTTTTGTTTTTTTAACAAAAACAAATTCCCAGTTCACGCCTTCGGGGCATAGATTAGCATTTATGCATGACAATATCAGGAAAATTGTGTATGGTTTTTCAGGGTACTTCAGCAGGATGTGGACCATGCGGACGCCTCGGCGATTTGCAACAAAACGGTGGCAAACGCGCGCTTTGCTAAGTCTGCACGTGCACGTAAGTGGAATTGAATTGAATTCAATGCTTTTAATGTCATTATGCAAGTATAATGAGATTTAAAGCTTCACCATGAAGTGCATGAATAACAGCACTGATCCATTTTGACTGGAATAAAACTTTCTTTTGTTTAAAATGAGAAAATCCATTAGCAATACAGTGGTACCTCGACATACGATCTTAATCCGTTCCGGGACTGAGCTCGTATGACAAGTTTCTCGTAACTCGAGGTAAAGTTTCCCATTGAAATGAATGGGAAACAAATTAATTCGTTCCAACTCTCTGAAAAAAACACCAAAAACAGGATATTGGATTGAAAAAAATGTTTTATTTCTTATAATTCGCCATATATTGACAAAGTAATAAATAACGAGTGGTTTAATAGAAATAAAGTGTTTAATCTAACTAAAATTGGGCGGATTTCGCCGAGGGGAGAGAGAGACGCACAAAAGGGGCGGGGGGCTTCGGTTTGTTTTCAACACGACGCACTCGTAAACAGAACAAACACTCCACCCTCACGTTCGCTATCCATGGGCTGTTTGCTGTCGTACTATTCCCTTCAAAATATTCCGAAAATGATGCACACAAATGTCCTCACAATCGGAGAACGCACGACCACTTGCCAACGAGCAGCAAGCAGTCTTATCAGCGATCGCCCCGCTGCTCATGCGAGCTACAGGGGCGCTGGCTAGCGGCTCCTTTTAGCTTGTAGCATCTGTGTTTGCATCCCCTCGAACGGCGACTATGATAGAGTTTCTACCGGGGATGCTGTTGCGAGCCAGTGCCCCCGATGTTCTTATGAGCAGCCAACGAGCAGAGTCTTTTATCTTATATGGTAGCTTCGGGGGCGCTGGCTAGCGGCTCCTTTTAGCTTGTAGCATCTGTGTTCGCATCCCCGGGGATGCTGTTGCGAGCACGAGTATACTTCATTACCCAGAAAGCCCTCTTTTCCCCGCGCATGGGCGTTGTGCGTTTCCTGGTCTGAATAGCTCATCCGGTGCTCGTAAATATTGTTATACGTACACGAAAGATATGCAAAAAAAAATGCCATGGCCACCTGGCTTGGTCGCATAACGAAATTTTGACCGCATCACGGGCGAATTATTCGATCGAAATTTCCCCCGTAAGACGAGCATTCCGTATGACGAACGGTCGTATGACGAGGTACCACTGTACATTGAAACAGAGAATACAAATAAAGACAGGCAGTCAAACTAGTTTGACCCGTGTGCATTTTGGTGAAATTTTATTGATTTTTTTAATTAATAAATCTCTTGATGTCACATAGTTTAACTCTCTGTCTGCCGTTGAAATGGATTGCCGTCAATAGGTCTCATTTCATAATAGGCACATTATTGTAACATATTAACAGTTTTTTGGATGATTTAAGACTATAAAACATGACATTCATGAGGGTCAGAGTGGGGAAAAAAAGACATAAGTCGCAGGCCCAGCCAAACTCCAAAAATGTGTGACTTATACTCCAGAAAATACGATAATTCCCCATGTTTACTCTCTGAAAGGGTTCGAAACAAAAATACACTTTGGTTATTCTTCTTCTAAAACAGAATGATCTTATTTATAGTTGTATTTTTATTCCTTACCTGCCATTGACGACCAACATCCACTTCATTCATTTTTTTATATCACCTTTTGTCTCTTTGGCGTGAAGCTCACAATTTTCTCTTCATTTTTCCTCCAGCCCCAAAAAAAACTATTTCTAGCAATTTCAAACTTTTGGCAAGTTGCACTGGATTCATTTTCTTCCTTTTTATAAAAAGGAAACTGACAAAAATAAACCCATCCTTTCCGGGATATCGTCAACGCAAGCCGAAACCCAGTCGGGTTTTTTTCGTCGTCGTTTCCACGTGCGTTAAAAAGACGACCTGAATACAAAATGTGTCATCCCGCAGGAACGCCGTCCTGCCAGACCATCGTCATCCCCGCCAACACCTTCCAAGTCCTCCCCTGCCAGACGCGCTCCAACCTAGCCGAGCGCTCGTGGGCGTTCGGCGAGACCTCCGCTCACTTTCACTACCCCGGCCCGGACGGGGGGCTCGTGGTCGTCGCCCAGGCGGACCGCCGAGCCACCTACGAGTGCTGGTCGGTGGAGGAGGGCTTCCGCCAGCTCCTGGCCAACTACTGCGTCCTGGCCGAGTCTGGACGGCAAAGGCAAGGCGGCGCCCGGAGGGGCCCCACGCCCGCTCCCCCGGCCTCGCGGGACCGCTTCGTCCTGGTCCCCGGCGAGGCCGGCTCGCCGCGGATCGACGCCAAGACCTACTGGAACGAACTCATCGTGGTCTGCGCGCTCCTGGCGTTCTCCTTGCTGGTCTTCTCCCTGTTCGCCGTGTACAGGAACCGCGATCACGTCAAGGCGGTGTTGAAAGAGGGCGAGCGCCCCAACGCGCAACAGAGGAAGCCCAAGCCCGCCGAGAACCTGCCGCTCAACGGTAACGCACCGGCCGTCTCGGCGGCCGAGCACAAGGGCTACCAGACGCTCCACGACGTCTACGCGGGCGGGACCACCACCACGCCGACGCCGACGCGCGAGTGCTCGTCGCCGGACGACGGCAAGGAGTCGGACGGGAGGCGGCGGGATCCGCGGGAGAGCCGCGTGGAGATTTCGTCCACCAGCCCGCGACCGCGAGTCCGACTGGGATCGGAGATTAAAGACTCGGTGGTGTAAAGATGAGGAGCTTCGCGGGAAAACATTTGATCACATTTTGCACTTTTGTCCTGTTTCCGCGGAAACGTATTGAGGCCACATTATACAAAAAAAAAAAGTCCAGTGTCACTCTTTCACGTGAAAGTTAGAACTTTTTCACATAATTTTACCATGCAAAACAGGATAAAATCACCTTTTTTTCATGATGCTGTCAGGTAAAATGTTAACCAGAGTATAGTGATAATTATAAGTAAAAGTCATTTTTTTACGTGATTATTAGATTGTTTTCACATCATAGTATTATGTCAAAACATAATTTTTACAAATTACCATCAAGTAATACTGCGACCATTTCAAGTATCGTAATAATAATTAGTAAATGTTCTGTTTTTACACAATAGCGGACACATTTTTTCATAGCTATAACATTTTCATATAAAACTCACCATTTCAAGTATTGTGATAATTATAGCAAAAAGTCACGGTCTTAAATGATAATGATCAGGTTTTCACGTTTTTTTTATGATACTTATCATGCTGAATGATAATTACAGTTGTATAGGTTATCACATTTTTACATTATAGTTATCACACTTACAATAATTGTCATGTATTTCCATGACAATTCTCATGTTTTTATGATACTATCATGTAAATCCTGATCATTATAAATGTAACCGACGCCAGCATCCAAAAACAATTAATGTTTCACTTTTTTTTTTTTTTTTTTTTTCTACTCGGTAGTTACTTTTTTTATATTAAAATTATGGTTTTAGAGCTTAGTTATCATGTTTTTACATGATAGTTATCACATGGTTACATGATATTTATCATGTTTTCACAACGTAAAAACCTGACCATTCTGTTTTTGTCTGATGCTATCATGCAAAAACCAACAAATTCATAACAATGATGTAAAGACATGACAATTTTGATTTGATTTGACCAGTCTTATTTTTGCGTGGCATTAATACGCTTCCGTCCTTTTTCGTGGTCCATGAACATTTGCTTTTGCGCATTCTGACCGCCTTCAGACATTTTGGTGCTTTGGCGTACAGCTAAAAAAAAAAACGGAATGTAAATTGTGCACGAGGACCTCCGCCAAGGACAAACTAAGGAAGTTAAAAAAAATAATTAAAAAAGGGACACTCCTTGATTAAAAAAAACAAAAAAAACTTCCCACGCCCAGGAGGATTCCAACAAAAGCACATGTTGACTATATATTGTTACCTCTCAGTCCGTCCTTAATCATTTCACATTGAAGAGAGATTTTCTACCCATTTTCACACTCCCATATGAAACAATTCATACTTTATTTTTATGATCTGCCATTCACGCTTGAAGCATTCACTGAGGCTATGCACTTATCTGCTGTACTGTCGCAAGGTCAAAGGTCAACTCGCAAACTATTTCCTAAGACGCCACGCTAAAAGCGATCCTTCGCTGCCAACCCTCCGTCTTCAGGTGAATTGGACGTCTATCGCCAAAACGGGATCAAAGGGCGAGACAACACCTGAGAAAGAATGATACATCGACCGCTAAGATTATTTTTTCCAGACCGATACTCATTTATTATAGCAAAAATACTGCCGTCATACATTTAAATTAACCAAACAAATGCTTCAAATCATAATAAAATGGTTTTGATTTCCCACACGACAAAATATGCTGTTAAATAGCCTTGAAAAGTCTTGAAAAGTTAAAAACCTTGTTTTTCATGGTATAATAGCGAGATCAAAACTTTTGTTGTATAACCGGTCTATCACTGGAAAGATTCTTATTTAAATTGTTGAAAAACAGGATTTCATTTTTTTTGTTTTAAATATTTTTTTCTAGCCATATGCTATTTTATTTAGCCAATCAAATAAGAGCATCCCAAATTGTTCGTTTTTTCAATAGCATTAATAATATTTCATTGTTAGAGATTGATTATGGGTTAAAAAAGAGCCGATTTTGTAAACCGATATTTGATGCAACACAATTATTTACAACAATTAATTACAATTTTCTTCTGCTACTTCAATAACATTGGCCACTCGTGAGGCAAAATCAAAATATGAACATAACTTATCCTTTTCTACTGGCTATGTATCGGCTGATATAATTCTAAAAAAGAATTTAATTCATAAATGGGCCGATATATCGGACAATCCTCATTAAAAAAATGACTCAAACAGCAAACATAACAGTTAAACCAGTATATTAGCTATAAAATGTCAGGGTTGTCTCTCCCTTTAAATATGAAAGTGGCGAGCTTACAAATCAGTTTGTCCATTTTTTCCCCATCAAATATTACGAGGGATTAAAAGCTTATTCAGGTATCAACAGGCGCTCTATGCAAGTTGTAAAGGAATGATAATGATCTCTCCTCGTGTGTAAGCACAAACACGATACCATCACCGTCACCTTAAAATTAAACAATGGCACTGCAATACTCACCAACGATGACTGTAATATTTACGAAATGCAGGTGACACGATTCCATAGAGTCCAATACAATCATTCTAAGTCTCAGCCTAGAAATTTACACGTGGCCAAATGGATGTATTGCCATGTTCTCAAAGGGAAATAATACATTTTTATTGTGTTTTTACACTCTGCTTGGTCATTCTATTCATACACTTTTAGCATTTCACCACTGTCTTGTGTTCACTTCGAGAAACTTCTGCATTTTACTTGTGCACGGACACTGAAAGATGTTTTTATTTTTATTTTTAAAGTGACAGAGAGATGCAAAGAGTATTTTACACAAGATGTAAAGAAGCCGTAGCCAGTCATGGCTCTTTTCATTTTTAATGCCTTTTAATGACTGCAATCAAGAGACGAGAATAATTTTCTATAATTCTATAAATTATCTCGTGAGGTTGTTTTTTTTCCAATCTTTGTTGCGTAGCAAACAAATAACCACTTGCTGATTTTCATATGTCAAACACAGATAACCACGGTATTATACTATAAAGTTTCCCAGATACTGGTATCGGTACCGATACGGCAGTAAAATAACGTCATGAGTAGAGGGGAGTACTACAAAAAAACCAAGATGGCCACCATAATAGAGGGAACATTTGTTGGCCTTCTCAAAATGATAATAGATGTACAGTTGTGTGGCGTTCAATTGTCCTTCTACTGTGAAATAATTGAATTTATCACATGTAGATGCACGGAAAAGCAAGGAAAAATATGTTTTTTTAATCCTATCAATGGCAGCCAAAGTGTTAAAAATGGCAGGATTAATTTTATTTATCCCTCCAAACATAAAGCATACAGTGGTGCCTTAAGATATGAGTGACCCTAGTTGGCCTTTTTTTGCTTTGAGTTGCAAGCAAATTTTTATGGAAGAAATTACAACAAGCAGCAATTCAGAAAAACTGTCATAACATCCGTAAACTCGTATATATTATGTAACCTCTGCGAAGGTTGATGAATATGACTTTTTCTAAAGTATATATCAATTTGCTGTTACTGCCTACTGCCCCCAGTGGTCAAAGTGTGCACATGTTAGGGAGCAGTCCAATGCTCAGTGAACTGCAGCAAATATTGGGTTCTTTTATATTCTCTGTATTGATATATGAAATATAAAATAGGTTATTTTAATAATTAAACCTTTTAGACGGGAATTAATTGCATTTTATCCATTTTAGGGTAAGGTGATTTGAGTGTTCTGAGTTACAAGTGTGGAAAGAAAATAAATGCAACTTTCATGTCAAGGCACCACTGTATAACAAAAAAAGATTATTGTAGCACAATTTATCGAATCATTTCTTTGTACTGACTTTCGCTTTGTATTATCGGCATGGAGAGAGGAAGAGGTACACATTACGTTAGTTTTAATCATTTGGGGACCAATTAAGTGGTCGTTAGATCATTTCCCGGGGCACATGTCAAGTCACTTCTTCAAATGAAACACTATTGTCAGGCCTTTAAATATGACATTTAATGTAATTACAAAATGTGCAAAATGTTTTGTAAAGCCAGTGTAAAGCGAAAAAAGGAAATGGTACAAATGTATTTTTTGTATTATAACTGTTGTTGTTTTTTCAGTTTTTGTATTGCATATGAAAAAAAAGGCACTTTATTTTCATTTTCCAAATAAAGTTCAAAACGATTCATTGGGCGTGGAAAACAATCAAATACTATAAGCGGTATTGTAGTGGTGAAGGAAAACAAACAGAAGACGTCACATTTTAGCCGGAAGCGGAAGTGTTGTCCCTTTCGTCTGTGGAAGGCCCGCCCACGTGACGTTTTTTAGGCGAATCAGGTGGCCACGTTCACCTTCAAAATACTTTTTTTTCCGGAAGCGGAAGTGCGGTCCCTTTAATCCCTTGAAGGGCCGCCCATGTGACGTTTCTTCGTCGACACAGGTGCGCTAAACTTTTTGCTATTCTTTTGCAAATGAAGTCGCCACTTGGCGTTTTTAAAGTGTCCATTGCGTGAAAAATGGAACCCAAACGCCTCCAAAATCTCTTTTGCGCATGTGACGTTAACCAGTCCGGTAAAATTGAGTTCGAGGACTTCGCGGTGGTGTGCCGTGAGCTCAACGTGCCCGACTCCGAGGTCCAAACATTGTTCGGCAAGTTCGGCGTGGACGACGACGGCTGCATCGACTTCGGAAGGTTCTCGGGCAGGTTTCACGAGTTTTTACAGCCTCTGGGGACGGATTCCTCCACGGCCGGCCCGGGAATGGCGTTTGCGGCTCGGTTCGATATCGACGGAGTGCTGTCCGAAAGGTGAGCTCTGTTCCGGTCAAGTGGTCGGCAGTTAGTTAAACGCTAATCGGGGTGAAAACCGAGCATCGTTAAAGAAACTTGCATTCAAGTTGGTGTTTTTTTTACTTTAAAATTTGTTCTGAAAATACTTTGCATTCAAGTTGGTGTTTTTTTTTACTTTAAAATTTGCTCTGAAAATACTTTTATAGTGCTCGAACATTAAGCCAAAACGAATTGGACATCAAAAACAGTCAAAAACACTGAAAAATTAGCATTCACACGCGCACCTAACAGTTTAAATGAATTGGACTTTTTTCGTTTTGAGTTAATAATTCTTAAAATTGATTTTTTGTTGTTGCTAAAAACAAAAGTAAACAAAAAAATAACTTGGTTTTTTTCGTTTATCTTATCCTCGCAAGAGTCGCGGGGGTGCTGCAGCCTAACCCAGCCAACTATGGGCAGTAGACGGGGGAACACCCTGAATTGGTTGTATAATGTATAATTTAAATTAAAAAATAAAATGTATAATATTTGATTGTTGAATCATTTCGCGTCGTCACAAAATAATTCACTGGGTAATATCATTGGAATGCAGAAAACCTGTAATCAACAAAAAACATACAACTAAAGGCTATAATTTCATCAAGCCTGGTTGGAAGCGCCCTGTTTTATAACAAAGATGCTATTTCTAGCAGCATTCCAAATCAAGTCAGGAATTCATCACCGAGAACGAACAACGATGAACATTCTTAAATGATTTCCTTTGTGACTGTGTCAATCGGTTTTGTAAAAGAATATTCAAATTGGATGAGGAAAATAATGACTTTAGTTCTTATTCCTATTTTTGTCATTTCGCGTCAATGTTATGATATTGCACAATTTGTTTTGAATTGAACAAAGGCTATTCAGACAATATCTTGCTAGCATTGATCATTTCTATGAACTTATGTGGTACTGTTTGAGCTCCAAGTGGCTTTTAACGTCTATGTGTCTTCTCCGTGTGGTGCAGTCTGAGGGAACAGCTTGCGGACCTTCACCAGGTTCTTCAGACCCGTGCCAACGCCGGCCTGCTGCAGCAGTACGAGGAAGTCGTCCGCTCTGTGGTCAGCCAAAGCCTGGACTACAGACTGGAATGCTTCCAACTGGAGGCCAGTTTGAGGCGGTGAGAAACTGTCTGTGTTTTTAGTTCAAAAATCATTTTGTAAAATCTAAAAATATATTAAAAAAGCTAAAATGAACATTGTTTTAGAAATCAATAAAAAAAAACTGAATATTCAGGGCTTTTAATCCAGTTCTTTTAATCCATTTATAAAAAATAAAATCTAAATATTATATCTAAAATGGTCCGGCCCACGTGAAATCAAGTTGACGTTAAAGCGGCCCGCAAACCAACCCGAGCCTGACACCCCTACTCTACATTCACAAAATGAGGGCATTTCCCTCAAAACTTCTTCCGACTGTCCCGTGTAAAAAAAAAAAAATAAATTAAAAAAATAAAATAAAATTGGTAAAATGATACCATTTGATCACACTTGACCAGGAATTCAAAAAGTTGAACATTGGTCCTTAACGCTTAAATTTTCCAAAATGACAGCACTAGTAGTGGCTTTTTTACTTAATAATTAAGCAGCAGATGGAGTTATTAGTCTCAGCTATCTAATGATTGTAAACAAACCCGAACTCGCTCTCCCATTTTTTTTAAGCAACTCGTTGTGCAGGTGCACTGAGGCGACCCCGCCGTCTTTGGGGGATTTCTTTCCACTTTCAAGTAGTTTAATGTCTTTTACAGTACAGTATACTGAGTAATTCCTTGATTATCGCTTCTTTACTTATCACAAATTCACTACTTTGTGATTTTTTTCCCCCACTATAAATTATTATTATAATTTTTTGGAGGACACAACAATCATTGCGAAAATTTATTCATAAATATGCATTCCAAAGACACCTTGCTCATTCGTTTTTCCATTTTTAGGCTCCATTTAATTACACGGTGAGAATGACTACAAAACAAAAACACTGTGGTAGAAAAATAATTTGTTTCCTGGAACTCAGTTTAGAGCAAGGGTGTCAGACTCGGGTTGGTTTGCGGGCCGCTTTAACGTCACCTTGATTTCACGTGGGCCGCACCATTTTAGATATAATATTTAGATTTTTTTTAATAAATGGATTAAAAGAACTGGATTAAAAACCCTGATTATTCAGTTTTTTATAGATCTAAAACAATGTTTATTTTATCTTTTTAAATATATTTTTAGATTTTACAAGATTATCTTTGAACAAAAAACACAGAAAAAATTGATTAAAAATGACAATGATTGATTTAAAAGGGGGACAATCAGGAAATTTCATAAACATCTATACTCTTCATTTTAATTTGATCCTAAAACAGAAAGTTGGCACTCATGATTTACTTTCCCGGGTCACACAAAATGATGCGGCGGGCCAGATTTGGCCCCCGGGCCGCCACTTTGACACAGTGCTTTAGAGTTACATAATTTCAACAAAAAAATATCTTGTCAATCGCGTGATTAGAAGCACGTGAACAACCCTTTTTCAATTGAACAAGTCAGCCTCGATTAAACTCACTTTTGACGGACACCACAGGCGGGGCAGAAGTAAAATTCCTTCCTCGAGGACGTCAGCGTCGTCCTACCTGTTTTTTTGTCATCCTCGCCGCTTGGCATTCGCACGATGTTTCCTCATTTGGACTTTTCCATTTGAGGCCACGCTGCTTTTTCAAAGCCGGCTCGCTCGTTCCTCAAACTATTATTATTTTGTTTTTTCCCCGAAGCAGGGTGGAAGACATGAACAGCAGCCAACTGTCCGAGCTGGAGGACGACATGCAAACGCAACTTGCGGCCACGGAGGAAAGAGTGAGAATTGAGGTTAGCATCTCGTGCCAGTAAATACAGGGGGGGCCAAAAAAAGTGAACTTTTTAAAAATCCAATAAGACCAATGTGTAAAAATGCAGTTTTGTACATTTTCAGTTGAGATTTCTCATTGGCTGCTGCAACATCTCAGTGACGCCTCTGTGAATGTTATCCTGAATCCACTACTAAAATGGTGGACTGTATACTTGCTCAATTCTGCTAATGCTCGCTTAAAAAAAATGAACGTTTTTTTTCCAAGAGTGGCAAGAATGCGTCATACAAAAGGACGTCATTTTGAAAAATGAAATTCCATCGCGAATGGCCTACCTTTTAAAATTTTGTTTCATATATACGGT
This sequence comes from Stigmatopora argus, assembly GCF_051989625.1. Taxonomy (NCBI): domain Eukaryota; kingdom Metazoa; phylum Chordata; class Actinopteri; order Syngnathiformes; family Syngnathidae; genus Stigmatopora; species Stigmatopora argus. Next base: position 19,297,049 of record NC_135389.1, on the reverse strand, counting down.
GCACTAATTTATAAGACGCATTAGTGTTTGTAGGGGATTGTTATACATCCACTAGATAGAGCTGTAGTAGTAGTAGTAGTATTGGTTAGGGCACCTATATAAAATTTCCTGATTTTCCCCCTTTTAAATCAATAATTGTTATTTTTTAATCCTTTTTAGTTCAAAAATCAATTTGTAAAATCTAAAAATATATTTTAAAAACGCTAAAATAAACATTGTTTTGGATCTATAAAAAACTGAATATTCAGGGCTTTAAATCCATTTATAAATAAATAAAATTCTAAATATTATATCTAAAATGGTCTGGCCCACGTGAAATCAAGTTGACGTTAAAGCAGCCCGCGAACCAATCCGAGTCTGACACCCTTGGTCCATGGTGTAGAGCACATGTGTCAAAGTGGCGGCCCGGGGGCCAAATTTGGCCAGCCGCATCATTTTGTGTGGCCCGGGAAAGTAAATCATGAGTGCCGACTTTCTGTTTTAGGATCAAATTAAAATAAGGAGTATAGATGTATATTAAATTTCCTGATTTTCCCCCTTTTAAATCAATCATTGTCATTTTTAATCCATTTTTTCTGTATTTTTAGTTTAAAAAATCATTTTGTAAAATCTAAAAATATATATAAAAAAGCTAAAATAAACGTTGTTTTAGATCTATAAAAAACGGAATATTCAGGAATTTTAATCCATTTATAAAAAAAAGCTAAATATTTTATCTAAAATGGTCCGGCCCACATGAAATGGAATTGACGTTAACGCGGCCTGCGAACCAACCCGAGTCTGACACCCCTGGGTTAGGGGGGGTGTTATACATCAACTAGATGGAGCTATGCTAAAGGGAATTTCATACAATGATGAACCAATATTGATTGTGCGATGCATTGCCTCAAGATTCTTTTTCAGCTTTTTGTCCTCTTGACGGTTTGGCTTTTTTTGTGTTCAAAGGAGCGCAAGAAAATGGAAGAAAGGATGTGCAACATGCAGCTGAAACACGAGAATCGCATTGCGGACATGCAGGTCACCGTGGACCGACTACTATTGGTAAGTTTCAGTCAATGCTAAAAAGTTGTATCTTAATATTGAGATTTGATCACAAAAGATTCCATTTGTGTTTGCACTACCACATTTATTGTCATGAGGTCAATTGGATTTTTGCCAAAGGCACTGAAAGACCTTTCCCCCCTAGTATCTGCTCCAAGTGGATTTATTTATTTTAAATAGTTTTAAAGAATCCAAAAATGTATGAAACTAACGAAATTTTTATAGATGAAGTTTATTTTGAATGACACTGAATTTTGCTACGTGTAATCTGGCGGATTTAATTGAGCAAATCCAGTGTCAGGTGGAGATTAAAAATAACTTTGAAATTTTTCCGTGATCACATAATGGCCGCGTGTTTTTCTGGTTTGACGTTTTCCAACTGGAAACAACATGTGGCGTGTTGTCTTTGACTCCAGAATGTAAACCAGAGCCAGATTTGTCTGACTGGCTGAATGAGAGCAAATTATCCAATGGAACGATAAATTTGATAATGACATGGAAAAGTGAGCGGCGTCACTTTTGCTTTTGACACTTATCACCGTCGATGTTTGTGAAACATTACACACTCACAATAACTTTTATGCTTTCCATCTAGTTTATCTTTTTGTTTTTGTATTCATGATTACCGTATTTTCACGACTATTCGGCGCATCGTATTTTTAGCCGGAGTGTCAATCACGAATGCTATTTCTGTATTTTACACACACAAAGGACGCACCGTTCTTTTAGACGCAGCCAGGCATGGCATATATGTATTATTTATGGATGATTATCGAACCGTAATAGCGCTGTCTACGAAAGCAGCCCCAGACGCTATTTCCGGTGTGCAGTGACTGCTGGGATATATAGTCCTTTTGTCAATACACCCAGGTTGACGGCTGTGGTAACTTTGCACTAATAGTATCAGTATACTACAACGGCGAACACACTCATTTGGTGCTACATGCACCAAATGCACGCTACACCCGCACGCTAAAAACACGTTTTTAAAAAGGCAACGGAAGCAAGACTCAGGTTGTACTTTATTTAGCCATTTTACAATGTACTCACGTCGTCATCATCACCCACAAAACCATCAAAGTCCTCATTTTCTGTGTCCGAATTGAACAATTGTCCAAATGAGTCATCGAAAACGCTGAGTTTAATACGTTCGTCCAGGCGGCCACAATCCATTCGCAAATAGTAGCTAGCTAGTAGCTAGCGTAACTATTCCAAGGCTCTCTTCTAAGGTTCGCAACTGTGTTGATGCCGATCGCCAGGCCACAATCCATTGGGTGTATTAACAAAAAAAAACTATATATCCCAGCAGTCACTGCGCAGTACTTTATCTACGGGAAAATAGTAGAGTCGAGGGCTGCTTGTCGTAGTTGTCCCATCGACTGATTTATTTTATTTTATCGTGATAACAATTTTAGTATTGGTCCATATATAAAGCGCACTGGATTATAAGGCGCCCTGTCTATTTTGGAGAAAATTTAAGACTTATGTGCGCCTTATAGTCGTGCAAATATGGTATTTTCTTTTTCTACATGCACCTCAACTGTTTGCTCTTTTGTTTTTATCGGTCTAGCACAGAACAGGAGTGTACAATGACAATAAACGCTGTTTTATCTTTTGTTTCAATTGAGGCCGACCGATTGTTCTACTTTTTAACAAATACATTTTAACAATCAAATAGTAAGTTAATTCGGCTTGAGTTTGTGGATCTGCCGGTTTGTGAGCAATCTCGCTTGCGGATGGTGTGACCGACCTGTTTGTCTGCTTCTAAATTAGCCTCGAGTGGTAATCGGTCCTTCCATTTACTGGAATTTCCTGGGGACAAAAGCTGTGCACACTGACAACAAAAATCATCTTTTAATGCCTTTGACTGATACATGCAAGCATTCCCAGCCAATCTTTTCAATTTAAAAGAATTGGACGTCTGTCACAATCACCTGCCGCTCATCGTAAATATACCTTCTTTTTTTTAATTTAATTGAAGCTCAGTCTCTTTATTTATGAGGACAAAACAGGAAATGTATTCCATTTTACCTGAAAAGTTTTTCTTTTAATGCCCAAATGAAAAAGATAATAACTGATGTTTTTATTTAAAATGTTAATGTTTGTTTTTTCCAAAAACAAAAAGCTTACCCATTCATTCTATTTCATTATTTGGCAACTTAAGGATATTATTGGAGTCTCATAACCAGTGTTTCTCCTTTTCATTTTTTTTTAAATTTGGATTTATTCACAACCAATCATTTAAAAAAATGTACAATCAAAAACATCTCATTATACTGCTATCAATGGTAACCGACAAGTTGATGAAAGCAGTCTTGTAATCAGATTTGATTCCAATTATAGAAAATGAAGTAATTTGTCAACCACAGAGGTGTGCGCCGATACAAGTTCTAAGACGTGTTGCTTTTTCACTTGTTTTGGACAGAGCCAGGAGGAGTCTCAGATGGCACATTCCAAGGAGGCGGAGCTTAAAGTCAACAAACATATCGGCAAAATCTCGCAGGTGGGTTCAGTCGGATGCTGAAGAAGCGTGCTCGTGGATCTCTCACCGCGGTTTGGCCGTCATGCTGGTTCAGGAAAACGCGCAGCTGCGCTCGTCCCTGCTGGAGGCGCAAACCAGCATCGGCACCCTGCACTCGGAGCTGGACAAGGTGAAGAACTACCTGGCCGACGAACGGGCGCAGCACGAACGGTGAGCCACATCATTTGATTTCATTCTGTCAGTTTTATTTTTTAATTCATCTTGCTTATTCCTTTTTCTCAGGGAAACCAACCAGTTGAAGAGGATGGTGATCGAGTACGAGACTTATGGCAGTCAGATTCAGATTTTGCAGTAAGTTTTCACTCCTTTTTTGAAATAAGCCGATTTTCCCGACTATAAGACGCACTTCTTTTTCATCCTTTGGTTCGGCCTGCGACCAATTCTCAAGTGTGGCTCGTAAATGTATATATTTTTTTCCTCACTGACCACCGACAGTCTTTTTGGTTACATGAAAAATGGCTATGTTCACAAATGCCTATTTAACCTACTGGTATTCATTTTACTATTGTGACTTGGAGCTATGTTTGTTGTTGGTTTCTGATAAAATTTTAAAAATGGCCCTACCAAAAGTGCGTCTTAGTTTTAAGAATACAGTGTTTGACAAGTGAAATGAGGAAATGAAACTGAAAAATGAAAATGAGAAACTCTTCCTAAAACATGAGCTTGGAATTTCCCAAATTTGTAGCTTGGCGTCATGCTTTACATCTTGTTTTTGCTGCCATCACGTGGACACAGTGAAGTGCTGCCCAGAGTTTAATAATAATCATAATAATTGGAAATTACATAATAGATACTTTCCAGAGAAGCAACTGTGTCCAAACACTAAAACCAAGAAAATGCCTTTTCTTTTTTGACCATGCTGGGAGGAAAAAAACGTATCATTTTTTGTAACTTTTGTAAAATGTGCTTACAGGGACAGAAACCAGCAACTGTACGACAGCAACGAGAGCCTGCGCGCCACTTTGGCGTCTGAAGCAAAACGCAAGGTAAGCTCGCGGTCCCTCCAAAATGTCGAATTTCCACGCCAATCTTGACAAAAAGTTTCTCATTAACGCAGATCCCTTTAAATGATGTTGTCCCAGCTCGAAGGATGAAGCCCATACGGCAGGGCAAGCAAGACAGGTGCGCTCAAATTGTTCAATGGGTTCATTTAGCTTGGGAAAAAAATCAAAGTGTCAAAGCAGAGGGTCGGGGGCCAGATCTGGCCTGCCGCCTCACTTTGTGCGGCCTGCGAAAGAAAATCACATTTTATTGCAAGAAAAAATATTTTGAAATTGACATCCCTTGCCTTAAAAAAGAAAGACAACATAGTATTTCTCAGTCATTGAGTTTATTTTTTATTTTTTTATTTTTTTGTATCTGTGTTGCAGCATAGAGTCGAACAACTCAAGCGTTTCCTCGTGGGCCAGCAAGTACCTGGACAGCGGCGTCTCTGTGCACTTGGACACCAGTGACCTGGACCTGGACCTGGAAACGGACGACGGCCGAGACTCCGTGGAGACGGTCCACCGTAGCTACTCCGAAGCCGAGGTCGGCGGTCGTGGCCGTCCAGTTTCGCTAAACGCTTGGAAGACGGGCTCAGGATAATCCAAACTCTTTCCGGTTTGCAGTTGTTGGACGTCGAATCGGAGGCGGGGCTGTCCCTTTGTCACAGTTTCGCAGGCTCCAACGCGTCTATGTTTCGAAAGCAGTTGTCTGCGTTTAATAATGAGGTACGTGCGCTGAAAAATGACCAAAGTTTTGCCTGGGATACATTTTTTTTTGATAGAAATACTAGCACAGGGGTGTCAGACTCGGGTTGGTTCGCGGGCCCCGTTAACGTCAACTCGATTTCATGTGGCCCGGACCATTTTAGATATAATATTTAGATTGTATTTTTATAAATGGATTAAAAGCCCTGAATATTCATTTTTTTGTAGATCTAAAACAATGTTTATTTTAGCTTTTTTAAATATATTTTTTGATTTTACAAAATGATTTTGGAACTAAAAACACAGAAAAATTGATTAAAAAATGACAATGATTGATTTAAAAGGGGGGAAAAAATCAGGAAATTTAATATACATCTATACTCTTCATTTTAATTTCATCCTAAAACAGAAAGTCGGCACTCATGATTTACTTTCCCGGGCCACACAAAATGATACGGCGGGCCAGATTTGGCCCCCGGGCCGCCACTTTGACACATGTGTACTAGCACATTATTAATCAAGTAGGTCTAATCTTATTTTTTAGAAGAATGCGGGTGAGGATGTATGCGACACGGGGGACGACGCCATGCCGATCTACAGTCTTGCCCTGGCCGGAGACTCCGGGTCGGGCAAGTCCAGCTTCCTGTTGCGACTGGTTTCCAACCAGTTCAGAGACGACATACAGACCACGCTGGGTATGCGAACGAACGAACGACTCGCTAGAGAAATATTGAACTTCCATATTCAAGAACTGCACTGCCTTTTTCTCAGGTGTGGATTTCCATATGAAGAAAATGCTGGTGGATGGACAAAAGACCAACCTGCAGATTTGGGACACGGCCGGACAAGAAAGGTGCCGCCCTCTTTTTACATTTATGGCAGATTCAAAATGGGGCGATTCGGACTTGCGTGCAAAATGAAGTCATCGGGGACATCCCTGGTTTTGATAGTATATGGCAAAAGCATTTTTCTTTTTTTGCAGGTTCCGGAGTATCTCCAGGTCTTATATACGAAAAGCTCAAGGAATCCTGCTCTTGTACGACGTGACTTCGGAACAAAGTTTCCTCAACATCAGAGCCTGGCTAGAGCAGATTCGGGTACTTTTCGCCACTCCCGTTTACGAAAGCGCAACGTGACGACGTGAACACGTTTGCTTTGTTCTCCGTTCAGGATTCCGCGGAAGAAAATGTCCCCGTTTGCATTATCGGCAACAAGGTGGACTTGAGAGAACACGAGGCCGCTAAACGCTGCGTTAGCATGGCGGAGGGAGAAACGTTGGCCACGGTGAGACTGCCTTTTTGAAAGTTTTCTTTTTTTCCATTTTGCCAAAAAGTGGCTTTTGTGCTATTTTATTTTTTTCCAGAGAAACGGTGCTTTGTTCTGTGAAACCAGCGCTAAAGAAGGAACCAACGTGGTGGAAGCTGTGCTTCATCTGGCCAGGTTGGTTGCATTAAGAAATTGCAAAAGTACATCATTTCATAGCATGGCCATGTTATTTCTCGCTAGTTCCTACCTGCGCTGGTCGTTCTGGTTCACATTTCTAAATTTGACCGACTCCGTTCTTTTCTGTTTGGGAAAAAAAAGGGAAGTGAAGAAGAATGTGAAATTGGTGAAGCCTCAAATGTCTTCGGTGGAACTGGCTGCCATCAACGCAAAGAAGACCTTTGGCACATGCTGTCGTCTGTAGTTGGAAGGCAGGATCATTTTTTTATTCTACTTTTTTATGCCTGTACTATAGTTCGTTATTAGCAATGAAGGATTTTTTTATATCAACTATCGTCCAAATATATGGATAAAAGCACTGTCTTGTTAAAAAATGCCAGTGCACTTTATATGATCAGATTTTACTATTTTCATATTTATTGCCTTGTAAATACTTTTGCCGTTTCGACTGTTTCCGGCAATTATAGGAAGGGTGCAAAGTTTTTTGGTTTTTATTATAGAGACCGCACTTTTACTTGATAAATATGAAGGGTAAACAAATATGGTATTTTTAAGCCATTTTATTCGACCTCATTGCACGCTTTTTTTTTTAAGAAATGGTCTAAACTCACCCACTGAGCAAAGCACTTTGTTTTCCTTTTTTTATAACAAGTGTCCTTTTTTT
>NC_135389.1:19244668-19284668 GCF_051989625.1 Stigmatopora argus | reverse complement strand
ACACGCATACAAAATTGGACTTGCGAACATTTTTGGACTTAAACGCAATTTGCAGACATGTTCGTATGTACCGTTGTTCGTAAGTAGGGGAGCGTCAGTATATAGTAAGGCTTTTTTCTTTAAAAAATCGACATAGTATAGTAAGGCTAAGAAAGTCGGAGAATAAATCTGACTTCTGATTCTTCTCCTAGTTATTGCTGTGGTCCAGTGGCAAAAATATTGGTTCAGAACTTGAGGTGGGAATCAGGAGTGAGTTCAATTCCACTCTTTGCAATTCACAAATTGTTTATTGAGGTAATGAAAAGGATAGATATAACTTCCAATCACATCATTTCAGAAGTCACTGTGGTCCAGTTGCAAAGACAAACGGTCAGAACTTCTGGTGGACTCAAGTTCAAATCAGGAGTGAGTTCAATTCCACTCTTTGCAATTCACAAATTGTTTATTGAGGTAATGAAAAGGATAAATATAACTTCCAATCACATCATTTCAGAAGTCACTGTGGTCCAGTGGCAAAGACAATGGGTCAGAACTTCAGGTGGACTCAAGTTCAAATCAGGAATGAGTTCAATTCCATTCTTTGCAATTCTCAAATTGTTTCTTTAAGTAATGAAAAGGATAAATATAACTTCCAATTATGTAAAGGCGGGCCGCCTCGTGGTGCAGTGGGTAAGTCACCTGCCTGCGACGTGGGTGTCGAGGGTTCACGTCCCGGTGTCGCCAGTCAACGACTGTATGGTGTCGGCAGTCGGCCGAAGGCCGACTGTCGAACACCACCAGGAACCCCCCCCCTCCCAACTGTCTTCCGGTCAGCCGAAGGCTGACCGGAAATATTGTTTTGCTGAAAAAAATGACTAAGTCTTTATTTGAATGAAAAAAGGATTACCCATTTACTGAACTACTAGTGTAGTGATTAGTCAAACGAGAGCGGGATTCGAACCCCATTTCCCACATGGCAGTCAAATCCACTAACTTGAGGTCTGTCTGACCCATTGTCTTTGCCACTGGACCATAGTGACTTCTGAAATGAGATGATTGGAAGTTATATTTATCATTTTCATCACCTCAATAAACAATTTGAGATTTGCAAAGAGTGGACTTGAACTCACTCCAGATTTGAACTTGTGCCCAACTTCAATTTCAACCCATTGTTCTTGCCACTGGACCACAGTGTCTTCTGAAATGATTTGATTGGAAGTTATATTTATCCTTTTCATCACCTCAGTAAAGAATTTGAGAATTGCAAAGAGTGGAATCAAACTCACTTCTGATTTGAACTTGAGTCCACCTGAAGTTCTGACCCATTGTCTTTGCCACTGCACCACAGTTAAGTTGGAAGTTGTATTTATCCTTTTCATTACCTCAATAAACAATTTGAGAATTACAACGAGTGGAATTGAACTCACTCCTGATTCCCGCCTCATGTTCTGACCCAATGATTTTGCCAGTGGACCACAGCAACAACTAGAAGGTGAAGAATCAGAAGTCAGATTTATTCTCCGACTCTCTTAGCCTTACTTGCTATGTCATTTTTTAAAGAAAAAAAGCCTTACTATACTACGTCGTTTTTTAAGAAAAGAAGCCTTACTATACAATATCGTTTTTTATGAAAAAAAAAGGCTTCCTCTACTATGTCGTTTTTCAAGAAAAAAAGCCATGCTATACTATGTCGTTTTTTAGGAAAAAAAGCCTTACTATACTATGTCGTTTTTTAAAGGAAAAAAGCCATACTATACTATGTCGTTTTTTAGGGGGGAAAGCCATACTACACTATGTCGTTTTTTAGGGAAAAAGCCTTCCTCTACTATGTCGTTTTTCAAGAAAAAAAAGCCATGCTATACTATGTCGTTTTTTAGGGGGGAAAAGCCATACTATACTATGTCGTTTTTTAAGAAAAAAAGCCTTACTATACTATGTCGTTTTTTAAGAAAAAAAGCCATACTATACTATGTCGTTTTTCAAGAAAAAAAAGCCATGCTATACTATGTCGTTTTTTTAGGGGAAAAAAGCCATACTATACTATGTCGTTTTTTTAGGAAAAAAAGCCTTACTATACATGGTCTTTTTTAAACAAAAAAGCCTTACTATACATGGTCATTTTTTAAGAAAAAAGCCTTACTATACATGGTCTTTTTTGTAAATAAAAAGCCTTACTATACTATGTCGTTTTTTAAGAAAAAAAGCCTTACTATACATGGTCTTTTTTAAACAAAAAAGCCTTACTATACATGGTCATTTTTTTAAGAAAAAAGCCTTACTATACATGGTCTTTTTTGTAAATAAAAAGCCTTACTATACTATGTCGTTTTTAAAGACAAAAAAGCCTTACTATACTGTGTCGTTTTTAAAGAAAATAAGCCTTACTATACTATGTCATCTTTAAAGAAAAAAGCCTATACTATGTCGTTTTTTACGAAAAAAAGCCTTACTATACTATGTCGTCTTTTAAGAAAAACGCTTTACTGTACAATGTACAGTAAAGCGTTTTTCTTAAAAGACGACATAGTATAGTAAGGCTTTTTTCTTTAAAAAACAACATAGTATAGTAAGGCTTTCTTCCCTTTAAAAAACGACATAGTATAGTAAGGCTTTTTTCTTTTTAAAAACGACATAGTATAGTAAGGCTTTTTTCTTAAAAAAACAACATAGTATAGTAAGGCATTTTTCCCTTAAAAAACGACATAGTATAGTAAGGCTTTTTTTCCCTAAAAAAACGACAGTATAGTAAGGCTTTTTTCTTTAAAAAACGACATAGTATAGTAAGGCTTTTTTCTTTAAAAAACAACATAGTATAGTAAGGCTTTTTTCTTTAAAAAAACAACATATTATAGTAAGGCTTTTTTCTTTAAAAAAAACGACATAGTATAGTAAGGCTTTTTCCCCTTAAAAACGACATAGTATAGTAAGGCTTTTTTTCCTTTAAAAACGACATATTATAGTAAGGCTTTTTTCTTTAAAAAAACAACATAGTATAGTAAGGCTTTTTTTTCTTTAAAAACGACATAGTTTAGTAAGGCTTTTTTCTTAAAAAAACGACATAGTATAGTAAGGCTTTTTCCCTTTAAAAAATGACATAGTATAGTAAGGCTTTTTTTTAAAACAACATATTATAGTAAGCATTTTTTCTTTAAAAAAAAACATAGTATAGTAAGGCTTTTTTCTTTTTAAAAAACGACATAGTATAGTAAGGCTTTTTTCTTTTTAAAAAACGACATAGTATAGTAAGGCTTTTTTTTCTTTAAAAACGACATAGTATAGTAAGGCTTTTTTTTTCTTTAAAAACGACATAGTATAGTAAGGCTTTTTTCTTAAAAAAACGACATAGTATAGTAAGGCTTTTTTCTTTAAAAAACAACATAGTATAGTAAGGCTTTTTTCTTTAAAAAACAACATATTATAGTAAGGCTTTTTTCTTTAAAAAAAACAACATAGTATAGTAAGGCTTTTTTCTTAAAAAAAAACAACATAGTATAGTAAGGCTTTTTTTCTTTAAAAAACGACATAGTATAGCAAGGCTTTTTTTCCTAAAAAACGACATAGTATAGCAAGGCTTTTTTTTCTTTAAAAAACGACATAGTATAGTATGAAAAGACAATATATAATAAGGCATTTTTTGAATATATACATTTGAAAGTTTTCCTAATTGAATTTACTTGGGCTAATGGAGCAGCCCTGTAGGGACTATCTCTATCTAGTGCTGAATCTGTGAAGTGCAAAAAATGTAGGTTGAACCCAAGCCTCTTGTGCAAGCAATATTCCAAAAACTAACGGTCGTTTGGACACTACCTGTTTTACACTAAAATGATCAACTTTGAACTCATTCTCTTGTGTGGGTTTTGTTTTGTCTCACCTTGGTGGTGGGTTCCAGTTTCAATGCCCTTTTGAGGAGCTCCATGGCCTCTTTGTATTGGCTCAAGTCTGAAAGGATCTGAAAAAAAAAATTCAAGTTCAGGTGTATACCACGAAAGCAGCAAAATCCTGACTGAGTGGGTCATTTGGAAAACATGGACTCGACCCTTTCCCGATCCACAAAGTCAGCGCGAGCTCACCTTTCCCGCCCGATAGAGAGACTTGACGTTGTTTGGATCGAGGGCCAGGACGTCGCGGCTGGCGTGCAGCGCCTCGTTGTACTTGTCCAGTTTGAGCTGAGCCGTGGCCAGGTTGTTCAAGCACTTCACCCTGTAGTCGCGCACTTCCCGCTCTTCCTGCTCGCCGCCGTCACCTGAGAATTCACGATTAAAGTGAAAGCGGCCGGGCGCCGCTAAGGAGCTCTTGTTAGCGAGCCTAGCAGCGCAACGGTTAATACGGCGCCATTCATGAGAGAATACGAGTGTGAATCGTTTATGGCGGTTGATAGGTTCCAAGGCCTTCCGCCATGTAATGGTGTCTATTTAATAATACCGTATTTTCACGACTATATGGTGCATCGTATTTTTAGCCGCAGTGTCAATAACGAGTGCTATTTCTATATTTTAAACACACAAAGGACGCACCGTTTTTTTTTACGCATATATATTATATATTATATATGGATGCATATCGAACCGCAATAGCGCTGGCTACCGGAAGCAGCCCCAGACTCTATTTTCGGTTTCCGGTGCGCAGTGACTGCTGGGATATATAGTTCTTGCACGCTACACCCACACGCTAAAAACACGTTTTTAAAAAGGCAATGGAAGCAAAACTGAGTTGGGTTGTACTTTATTTAGCCATTTTACAACTTACTCACGTCATCATCACCTACAAATCCATCAAAGTCCTCATTTTCTGTGTCCGAATTAAACAATTGTCCAAATGAGTCATCGAAAACGCTGAGTTTTATACGTTGGTCCAGGCGGCCACAATCCATTCGCAAATAGTAGCTAGCTAGTAGCTAGCGTAACTATTCCGGGGCTGTCTTCCATGCTTCACAAGGCTGTGTTGATGCCGATCGCCAGGCCACAATCCATTTGCAAATAGTAGCTAGCTACTAGCTAGCGTAACTAGCCCGGCGCTGCCTGCCACCCTTCGTCAAGCTGTGTTGATGTCGATATCCAGGCCACAATCCATTGGGTGTATTGCCAAAAGAACTACATATCCCAGCAGTCACTGCGCAGTACTTTTTCTACGAGAAAATAGTTGAGTCGGGGGCTGCTTGTCGTAGTTGTGAGAGCTGTAGAGGATGTGTACCCTATCGACTGATTTATTTGATTTTATCGTGATAACAATTTTAGTATTGGTCCATATATAAAGCGCACTGGATTATAAGGCGCCCTGTCTATTTTGGAGAACATTTAAGACTTTTATGTGCGCCTTATAGTCGTGAAAATACGGTATTTGGTCTTTTCAAAAGCTCTTTGTACTATCATTTAACTCCCAGAGGTAGAGCCTGCCCCCTAGTGGCCAGTGAAATACTCTTACAACTGTGACTTGCCTTTTTTACAACGCACGTGTCTGCTTTTTTTATGTTTGTGATGCGTGTTCCTTCTTGGTATCTTCTCATTTTTGTTAACGATGTGATCTTGATGCCACGGATCGAAAACTCCTGAGTGAGTTCGCCCGTCGTCTCCCCGCACATCATTAGCCAATTACGATGCAGTTCAAGCGGGGGTCGACGGCGCCGTGTTCCTGGGAGCCCACGCGGGCCTCCCTAGCGACCATTAGTGGCATTAAGAATAATATAGCAGTCGATTATGCAGAAACAATTAGGCACAGTTAGCACAGTAATACTCGCTTTTGATTGTTGTGGCTGGCAAATATGATATTGGGATTAATAATGTGGCTGGTTGGCAGAATCCATTTAACCTGGGGTTGTGCTATTCGGGGATTTTTATTCATCGGTTCATTGTCTTTCTTAAAATACGGTGGCTTGGCGTGTGAATGGAATTGTACCTGAATTTCCACGAGGGCTTTCGCAAGTGGTCAGCACGTCCAGAGCCAGGCAGTAGGCCCGGGCGGCCATGCTGTATTCTTCTCTCTGGAAATGGAAGTTCCCTCGCTCTCGCTTCTGGTTTCCAATGCGGATGCGATCCGAAACGGGCAAATTCAGCGGATCGGCTTTGTCCGCGATGTCCAACAGCTGCAACTGGTAGAGCAGGGGAGCCCAGGCGGGGATGTCAGGCTCTCTGGAAAAAACAAAACACACGAGCATCCCGATCAATATTGCGACAGAAGGGCAAGTGTTTAACCAATGAGCTAAATGCCCCCCCCCCCTTGGTCACGATGGCTTATAAAAAAAAATCAATGAGTGAGTTTGTCTGGATCAATAGATGCACTAAGCTAGTTAACTTCCTGAAGACACGCTTGCTTGGGGCTGATGCTGGACCGTTAATCCAACTTCTTATTGGCTAATTGTTATAAAAGCAACGTTGCACGCACACACACACACACCTAACCGGTCCAACCTGCTTGTTTAGAACCAAAAGACAATTGTTGCGCTTTTAAAAAAATCTCTTTTGAAAAATGGGGGTTTAACAAATAAAAGATGGAGTTTACAAACTTAGAGAAGGTGAATCACTCATCTATTAGGATCCGACAGCCCTTTCTAGCCACCATAAAAAATGTCAACTCTCTACGTTGCACGGTTTGGACAAAGATAGCGAGAGAATCTTAACATACACACACTCACACACCCATAAATCACGCTTTATTAGGATTATTGGATTGGATTGGATAACTTTGTTCATCCCGTATTCGGGAAATTTTGTTGTCACAGTAGCAAGAGGGTGAGGATGCAGAAATAGGAAAGGCATTTTAGACATAAATAGATAGGTAATAAGTAGGTTAATAAATAAACACATGAATAAATATATATATAAATAAGCGTGCTCTGAAGTATATATATACATATACACATATACATATATATATATATATATACATATAAATGTTCTTTTTGATAGATTTTAGGGTGTTGTTGTTGTCATGTTGATGTAAGCCATTAAATTCAATAGAATGATCCAAGTAGGCAGCAAAAAGTAATCAAAAGATATATATAATTACACTTCTGAAACCAGCCATCTATAAGGATATTTTCATCATTTGTTGCGGGCCAATAAAAACTGGGCTCAAGGCCAAAATTGGCCCACGAGCCACAGTTTGGACGTCAGTTCGTGCCGGCTTTGAACCGCGATTCTTTCCCACATGTACGAATGTCTTTTTACAGAAATAACAAGTCAAGATTGCGTATGGGCGTGGCCAAATGAATGAATTGTTCTTTTAGCATTATGCAATGGCAATGGAATGTGCATCAGACTAAGATTAGAAATGTTTGTGTGTTTGTCTTTAAAGGCGAGTCCTAAAAAACATTTTCAAATATCTGTGTTTAAAGGGTGTGGTAGGAATTGTTTTTATTCAATTATTAATTACAAAAGCTTTCATCGTTATCATTGATTGAAAAAGGCAAAACACGTGCAGGTGTGTTGCAAACTGTAAAATTGGAGAAAATAGGATTCATTAATGACATTAAATATACTAGAAAATATTTTGGATTCTTTCTTTAAAAAAAACAATAACAAAACACTCATTTATCTGCAGCAAATGATCTAGAAAGCATTCATGTGTATTCATTTTAATTTGATGAAATTTGTTTTTATAAAAATATTTAAGTAATATTTTTACTAATATAATAGTATTTTATTCTTAAAAAAATATAGAAATATTTTTTTTTTAAACTAGAGGGTAGAGTGGGCATTTCCTTTAAGTATGAAACAAGTTATATTGAAATGTTAAAATGTAAATAAATAAAAATATGCAGATGTTGCTCAATTTAAAGAAATAAATGCTGTTGTTTGTTATCTCTCTTGTTTTTCTCCGCTCTTATCATTTCGTTACGCAATATGGTGAAAGCTCGGCTATGATGTCATGCCGCTGGGATAGGCTCCGGCACCCCCAGAACCCATGTCAAAATAAGTGGAGCGGAAAATGAATGAATTTTTATATATTTCTCTATTGAAATCTCTTACAGCCTAGCATTGGTCAAACTAGCTTTAGGTGGTGTTTTTGCTAACCAGTTAGCCAAACTATTAGCAAAACTTTAGCATTTCCAGTAGCACGCTGATTAATTCAGTTGAGACACCTTCAAAAATGTCAATTTGATAACTTTTACGGGCAAAAAAGGTAGCAACAATAATCCCAACATCTGTCTTTTTAAAGCAAAAAGTAAAATGATAAGCTAAAACTCTATTTCCACGTCTCCATTTTTACAGACTGGCCTCAAAGACACCGAATTACACACCAGTATCCCCTTGTAATCTTTGACGTTTTTCTCCCCGTTGTGTTTATGGTAAGCGGGCTGGCGACAACCTTAGGCAGACGTCCTCGCTAAGATTTACGAGGGTGCTCTGTCTGACTCAACGCCGCGGACCCCCTGCCGCTCTGGCTGAAAGGGAAAAAGACCCTCGGAGGAAATTGGTGCTCACTCTGACGTCAGGCGCTCCACTCCAAAGGCCAGAGATGCTGGTTTCTATGGTTACCACCTGGATGCCACACGAATATGCACTCATAAATGTGTCCAGAGAAGCTTGAGGGATTAAAGGAAGGACGGTCATACATTTTGGACGGCCATTTGTTAAAAATAAATCCAATGTTTCCATTCATGACGTTAAAGAGCTTTTATTAGTTGATAAAGCGGAAAGCGGAAGTTGGAATCAAAATTGTTAATGCTATTTTTTGGACATCTAGCGTCGCCAATGGGGTATTTCAGTCCCCCCCCCCCCCAAAAAGGCCGGCCTTGTTCCTCTCATTCAACGGGATGTTGACGCACGAATGCGCCAAGGCGTGTGCGCCTGGCGTCTGTTTTGACTCGGGTCGGCGTGCGGCAGCGCTACATCCGCGTAAAGGAGCTTAGCCGTAATCCCGCCCGGCCTGGGTGAGACGTCACAGCTGTTTTTCCTCGCACGCTGCCACACTGACCAATTTTCCGGAAAAACAACCTCCCGTCGGAGGAGTCCGACAAAAAAAAAAATAGGCGCTTCCTCGCCGTGTGCTTCCCTCTTCTATTTGTTTGCGTTTGCTCCCGCGGCAGGGGAAGGAAGTCCCCACGCTTCCGCTTCTGAAAAGTCTCCGTATAATCTGCGTCAGATTTCCTGATCCTGTTAAATTGAATCCGATCTGGGCCCGAGGCTACTCGCCTAGCAAATTGACCTTTGGCGAAAGCTACCCGCCGCCGCTTAGGTACTGTTGCTACTCCGTCAAGCTTGGTGACTCCGAGAGTCCAATCGAGGGCGGTACGGTAATGTGGTGCCATGTAGCAACAGTGTGGTTTTTATGGAGTCGATTTCATATTATTTGGACTTTCAAAACCCTTTCTGTGGTATTAACTCCTGAAAGGTAGACACTGCCCTCTAAAGGCCAGTGAAATAATCTCCAATTGTGGCTTTCTATAGTGTTTTTTAAGTTAAAAAAAACTTAATGTTTCATTAACAAGTGCCTATTTTGTCTATTGTGCTCCATTTTATTGTTACTTTAATAACTAATGGTTTTTTTTGGTTTCTTATAAATATAAATAAAAAAACACCCCTGAAAAAAGCAAATTGACGATGATTTAATAAAGCTATAGTACATATTAATGAACACACGTATAAATATGTACGATTATAACAGAAGGCTAATTTCCATATTTCGTCACTTGTGCAGGTTGAAGTTAAATTATGTTCATTAATAGGTATATATATGTACTCCCCTTATTTATTTTTTATTTATGTATTCATTTTTTAATTAGTTTATGTTTTTTAAAAAAATTTTTTTTAATATATTTATATATTTATTCATTTATTTATATATATTTATTTATGTAATATTTCTTTATTTATATATATTTATTTATGTAATTTTTTTTTATTTATATATTTATTTATTTATGTCTAAAATGTCTTTTGCTGTGTCTGTATTCTCGCCCTCTTGCTACTGTGACAATGAAATTTCCCGAATACGGAATGAATAAAGTGATCTAATCTAATCTAATCTATTAAGTAAATCAAATTAAATCAAAATGATGAGACATACACACACACACAGAAGTAACTTATTCATACGTACAGTGCGACTTAGAATATGTTTTTTTCCGCTTTGTGCATTTCCTGACTAGTTTAGCTCGTTCTTATTCAGAGTGCAAGATATGTACATATAATTTCTTCAGGCATTAGAGTGATCTTTGTTTTTTGGGGTGGTTTTCGGCAACCCCTGAACTTGTTGAACACGGGAAAAATATATACGTTAAAGACACTATGCTACATGCTACTTACTCTACACTCATCGAGGCTCCTTAAAAGTATGACATTAACCGTGCCAAAATATCAAAGTATGTCGTTTGCAAAGCGCGTGCGTGGTGGCAACATTTAGTATTTGAGACAGCAAATGACTTCATATAGCAGAGAGAAATAAATGTCAGAAAAAGATATTGATCAAATGAATTTCCATTTGACTCAGCGCAAGCATTCACGCGGTGTCGGGCCAGATAACTCCCGTGGAGAAAATGTCACCATCATCTGATTAGCGTCGCCTTGCAAATTGACCACAGAGAAAAGCAACAGAGGCCAAAGCGTGCGGTGTCACCGGTGACGTCACGTTGACGTCTGTGCGTCTGCGTGCGTCGACGTGCGTGCGTCCCTGCAATGTCCTCTCGCAAAAAAATAACTTGAACAAAACATCCATTTGTAGGCGTGTAGCGTGCGTGCTTCGCCACTGTTTTGTTGTGACGTCCTTGTGAATGAGGGACCATCTGGAACATATTTCAAAATGACATCTTGCACACCACTAAATCGGCACCAGTTCAAAATGAACTACGAGCGCCCGGACACGACTGGATAATCATGTAATTTATCAGCCCTGAGACAAATAAATTTTTAAAAATCAGAGAGATGTACCCAATCAGATTACATGATCGGAAATCAGGCCCGATTTCGTCGTTTTCAGAAGATTGGGGTTTTTAAGGTGTATTAATAAAGCCGGAAGGATTTTTTTAAGTACAGTGGTACCTCGACCTACGATCAGCTCTACCTACGACATGCTCGTGGTACGAGGAAAATTTCGATCGGATAATTCGCCCTAGATCCGATCAAAATTTCGTGATGCGACCAAGCCAGGTGGCCATGACATGAGAGGCTGTTTATCATTGTAGCGCACTGTCTTTTTTGCCGCATCTCTTTCGTGTATAACAGATATCTACGAGCACTGAACGATTTATTCAGACGAGTTTCGACCAGGAAACGCACAATGTGCATGCGCGGGCAAAAAGAGGGCTTTCTGGGTAATGAAGTATACTCGTGCACACAACACTGATAGGCAATGGCACCCTTTCTCAGAATAAAACTTCATTACCCACAATCAATACGTGGGTAAGCTGTTATTCCTTCCTTAGACTGTTAGCTTCCGCGATCGCTCATTCAAGACTACTTCTCGTTGGCAAGTGGTCGTGCGTTATCCGATTGTGAGGACATTTGTGTGCATCATTTTCGGAATATTTTGAAGGGAATACAACAGCAAACAGCCCATCGATAGCGAACGTGAGGGTGGAGGCGTGGCAAACCGCTAACCCGGAAAACGAAGGTAACAAAAGATTAATACAAAATTAGAATTCAGTTTTGTGTAAAGTTACATTAAAGGTATGTTTGAGTGTGTCTGTATATATTAATCCAAGTTCATTTAAATTTGTTTGTTCGGTTACGAGTACGTTGCCATGGATAAAGTCCCCCGAAACCCCGCCCCCGCCTGCCTCTATGTCCATCTGTGTATCCTCCGCAAAATGCGTCTAATTCTAGTTCTATTAATCACATTTTATTACTATTAAACCACTAGTTATGTGTTACTTTGTTAATAAATGGCGAATGAGAAGAAATAAAACATTTTTTCCAATCCAATATCCTGTTTTTGGTGTTTTTTCAGAGGGTTGGAACGAATTAATTTGTTTTTAGTTCATTTCAATGGGAAACGTCCGCTCAAGTTACGAAAAGCTCAACATACGATCTCAGTCCTGGAACGCATTAAGCTCGTATGTCGAGGTACCACTGTAGTACAAAGGGGAAAATAAATAATCAAGGTGTACAAGGATATTAAAAATAAGTGTTTTCGTAATATATTTTTAAACATTGTAAGTTCGTAAGACAGCCCAAAAACGCTTTGAATGCTCATCTGTCAGTGCGACTGATTGAGCTAGGTGTCCAATCTATTTGGACTGGGAGAGCCACCATCCACAAATAATAGATGAGAAGCAATTTTAGTATCACAACAATATTTTTTTTTTTTAAAGAAGCTTGTACGAGTGTTTCAGTTTAAGTATAAAGCCCAGAACAATTGTGGACGTCCAGTCTTTTGAAAGTTCATAAAATTCTGACTTTTCCCGCAATGTGTGCGCGTTTGCGTGTGATTTCCCAAACGAGCGATGACGTAGTCGTGACGTCTCGAGAGGATGACTCACGCTCAAACATTTCGAGTGAGAGCGTTTCCCGTCCTCGGAGGCAGCACCTGGTCACCTCGCACACGTAGCCGCTACACTTTCCTGCACTTACGACAACATTATCGACTACAGCAACACACAACGTGACACCTGAAGTACTCAAAAGTGCAGTTCCGGAAAGGATGATCATTTGCCACGCATAAAATCATAACCACAATGTAATTGTTGTGCTCTGAAAACGACAGTATAGTCAGTCAATACGTTTGTGGAGTTTTGAGGGGGATTTTTTTTTTCAGTGTCACAGACCTCAAGGTTCTTTTACTTGTCTAAATCACCACCAAAGATCATCATGACTTTGAGCTACACTAGTTCATGACAGGAACTAGCAAAATATAATGTAGACATGGGACAATTCATTTTATTTACAATGACTCTTATTGCCATTGATTTTTACAAATATGTTGCATACACTGTACTTTCTGACTATAAGTCACATCAGCCAAAGAATACACAATGAAGAGGGGGAATAAAACATATATATATATATATATATATATATATATATATATATATATATATATATATATATATATATATATATATATATATATAAGTTGCACTGAAGTAAAAATCTCATTTTTTGGAAGGACACATTTTCATCTTAACAGAAAACCAAGAACAACCATACATTAAAGTGACAATAGTAAAATGAAGAACTACAGGCTAAATAGGCGTCTGTTAACATAACAGCTTTTCATATATAACAACAACTACTACTACTATTACTACTACTGCTACTACAACCACTACTACTACTATTACTACTACTGCTACTACAACCACTACTACTACTACCACTACTACTATTACTACTAATACTACAACTACAACTACTACTACTACAACTACTACTATGACCATTACTACCACCACTACTACCATTACTACCACCACCACTACTACTACTACTACTACTACTACCACTTCTACTACCGCTACTACCACTGCTGCGACTACTATCACTACTACTACTACTACCACTTCTACTACCGCTACTACCACTGCTGCGACTACTACTACTACTGCTGCGACTACTACTACTACTACAAATACTACTACTACAAATACTACTACTACCACTACTACCACTACTCCTCCTCCTACCACTTCTACCGCTACTACCACTGCTGTGACTACTATCCCTACTACCACTACTACTACTCCTACCACTTCTACCGCTACTACCACTGCTGTGACTACTATCACTACTACTACTACCACTACTACTAAGACTACTACCACCACTACTACTACCACCACTACTACTACTACCACCACTACTACTACTACTACCACCACTACTACTCTACTACTACCACCACCACTACTACTACTACCACCACTACTTTTACTACTACTACCACTTCTACTACCGCTACTACCACTACTACTACTACCACTTCTACTACCGCTACTACCACTACTACTACTACCACTTCTACTACCGCTACTACCACTGCTGCGACTACTACCACTACTACTACGACTACTACCACTACTACTACTACTACTACCACCAATACTACTACCACCACTACTACTACTGCTACTACCACCACTCCCACTGCAGCCACTACTACTACTACTACTACTACTACTAGTACTTCTACACTCTCGGCGGGTTGTCCCTCCAGAGCAAATCCACTTTTGCCATTTCCCCTGTTCTTTCTATTTACACAAAGTAAGATAGAGGACAAACTTGCGACGCGTTGGCTAAAAATGATTTTTTCCCTCAAGCATGTTATAGTGCGTAACATCCACTATCTGCTCCATCTGCTCCTGTTTTTCTGTAGTTACAAATGAGGAAGGACGCACGACGGCTCAGGGGTTGCCCGGCAACTCCCCGTCGCTCATCACTTGTTGGCGGTTAGTCACTCGTACGTCGTCGCATGTCCATTGTGACATTCTAACGTGGCACTTTGGAGGTAGCACGCTGCCATTTTTGTCCTCCAGATAGTTCCAATGGATCAAAATGCCGGCCAATATTTAAATCCAAAGCTAACGCGGGGCAAAGAAGTTGCGACAAGTTGAGCGTCAATGCGGGTCATTCATCAGATGTAAAATGAGGGTTTGCTTGCCGTCACTTTTGCCTTCCATCACAAGACTTTCATCAGCTCTATTAGTTTAACCTAATGAACGAATAAATCATGCATTGATCTTATGACGAATTATCACACGACGACAAAACTCGTCGGATCGGTGTTCGTATTACCACGAGACCTATCGTTAACTTAATAACGCGTGAAAAGTCAAGCAGAGTCCAAAGCAGCTCCAAAATTAAAATGCTCTATCTTCGCATTCATGAGTAACATTTGGACTGAAAATAAATTCTTACCACTTACTTGACAAAACTAAGCACTAATCGACTTTCCAAAATAAGCTAATGCAAACAGAAACGCACTGTGGTCGCACTCCACAAAGCCGGCTCGGCCCGCTGGTGGGTGGACTGCTCCAAAAATAAGTTATTCAAATAAATTTGACGCTTGCACTAAATACCCCACGCTTGTGAAATGGAGAAGTGGCTAGAAGTGAAGGCCGTCCTGTTTTACAGGCCAGCCAAAGTCGATGGTGGAGATAAGCAAGCCCGCCGTGGGGTGAGGAGAAAGGTAAACAAGCGCAGAGATTAGGCCAGGTGGAAAACCAGCCAAAATACAGCCGTCCCCATTCCACCAAACTTATTTTTAACTTAATGGGACGCTTGTAAGAACCTTCGAGGCCTTCGTGGAAATTTGACTGGATGACAAACGGGAGAATTTAACATTTTATGGGGCTAGATGTCAATCTGCTTTGACTGGAAGCAATGGAATCACCGTAAAAATCCCACTTTTTACAAACAGAGAATCTCGTCAAACAGCCAAAATAAATCATGCATTCCGATTGAGCGAGAAAAATGATTTTTGTAACGGTTTGCCTCGGAATAGTTGAAACCGATGACACTTTTTGGGCAATTCTGGCACGCGGCGTAGGACGCAATGGAAAATCGTCGTTGAGACTCGTTGTGTTTATCGTGCGACGAGTTGACATACGAAATTGAAAGTGGGTTAGATCCTGAAGAACATGATTCCAGGACACTTTACGATCAAAGTTCCGATTAGAGGCAAAATCATGGCAATCGGTTATCAACTGAAAATGTTAAACCAGGGATTTTCTTTACTGGCGCACTATTGGGTAAAGCCCTGATGTTGCAGTTCTCATGTCATTATTAACAGCTTTTCATTGGTCATCATCTTTCACCGCTTAGTCAGACAACAACAACAACAACAAACTACAGGCTTATATCGGTTTTGGTCTCGGAGCAACTTCCCACACAACACGTATGAAAAATGATCCAATTTCTGGGAAAAAACAAGTTTTTGGCTAACAGCCAAATGTATGCCAATGTTTCAATTGATTTTCCAAAAAAAAGACTACAAGTTTTGCCTAAGTGAAATCCAATCGCTAAAGTAAAGATGTTCTACCTTTTTGGTTTAGCGCCCCCCCCCCCCCCCCCCCCCAACCCCTACAAATGGGCGTGTCCAAGAGGCCGCGGAAAGGTGATTGCGCTTGCCAACATCTTTAGGAGTGTCAACAATGATTTGCTTGGAGCACATTTCAAAGTGGTTTTACCTGACACTTGAGAAAGTCTATTTATTCTGGCAAAACGTGGGTTATTTCAGCTCAAATGCATCCTGCGAACGGAGGCCCGCTTCGAAAATCTAAAGTGATCATGCGCTGAATCTGGCATTTAAATGATAATAATAAAAATGAAAATTATGTAAGGGAGCGAAACGTCACAAAGAAGATGGTAGCATTTAAAGATGTACAAAAAAATGAAGTTTAGATACGATAGCGTCATAAAAAAGACTATTTGACGGAATTTTACTTTGAATGCTCGATTGCGGGCGATATGATAGTCGACGAAGGTACACGGTCGATTGGTCGCCGGTCTTTTGGTCACCCGGAAGGTTATTGATAATTACAATTTAAATCGTTGCTCAAATTCCCTAAATACAAACTGCGAATGACTATTTAGTCATACTTAATGGTCTAGTAATTATTAGGCTAAAGAAAAGCTCAAAATTTCCCGGACTTTTATTGTTTTTTGTTGGAGAACTTGTTAAGACCCTGACGGACGTAGCTTCTTAAAGGGACAACGCATGTACATACAAACTCTTATACACTCACACGTGGGCTCAGTGAAACTGCTAATGGCCATTGTTGTCTTTTATTGATGCGTAGACCGTGTTGTTTTACCTTGTTTTGTCACCGGTCTTTTGGTCGTCTGTCTTTTGGTCGCCGGTCTTTTGGTCGCCCGTTGTCGCGGTCAGGGTGACCAAAAGACCGCGACCAAAAGACCGGCGACCAAAAGACGGCGACCAAAAGACCGGCGACCAACCGACCATACACGGTCGACGAACGTAAAGTTGTTTGGGGGTGTACGTTATTGCTTAAACCTTGAAACGGGTTCTAATCGCAGGGGATTTAACAGATGGCCTATTTTCATTGGCTGCATCTGACAAAATTTACATTCGAGTGACAGTACGGCCACTTTCAGACACATTTCCAAACATTTGCAAATGATGAACAATCGTTGACTACGACCCGCAGAAGAAGCTTAAGTTCAGCTTACATTTTGTTGCATTTTTTTAGATTTAAAAATAGAGGGCGCTAGTCCCTTTATTCGCTCATAGGGTCAAAACATGGCAAGACATTGAAATCCAAACTGGGTAGAATTTCAGTATTTAGTTCCAAATTAATAACATAATTGATTCAGATCCAGTGTTTAAGAATTAAAGTGTAAGCTAACCTGGCAGTAAAAAGTGTGAACACCCCCCTGAATCGCATGCGGTGATGGCATTTTGCCAAAAATGTCTTGTTTAAACAAGCAATGTGGCACGATTGCTTCATCGGGACGAGGCAAACCACGATTTATCTTGAAATGATTTTGTAAAGAAACTGAAACACTAGCACGGTCTTACAAATAAATACAGTAATTTAACATTTGATCTCAAGCTAAACAAAAGGCGTCCACGACAAATGACTTTAGTCTTGACATATCTCTAAACAAAGAATAGTGCCACCTCCCTTTTGTGAATACTACGCGGGCCATCCATCATGCTAGTAAACGTCTGACAGGGCTTTTATAAACATCTGCATTGTTCTGCAGCGATCAACCTAACTAAATCACCCTTGGGGTCATAGAAAGGAGGTCCTTGCTTTTCTTCATTCATTTACTGAGTCTTCACATATTACGGACTACAGAAATGCTCATATTTCGAACCCATGCTTTGTTACATCACCGTCTATTTTAGACTATATTTTGTCAAAGTGGGGGCCCGGGGGCCAAATCTGGCCCGCCGCATCATTTTGTGTGGCCCGGGAAAGTAAATCATGAGTGCCGACTTTCTATTTTAGGATCAAATTAAAATGAAGAGTATAGATTTATATTACATTTCCTGATTTTCCCCCTTTTAAATAAATAATTGTAATTTCTTAATCCATTTTTTCAGTTTTTAGTTCAAAAATCATTTTGTAAAATCTAAAAATATGTTTTAAAAAAAGATAAAATAAACATTGTTTTAAATCTATTAAAAAAATAAATATTCAGGGCTTTTAATCCAGTTCTTTTAATCCATTTATTTAAAAAAATCTAAATATTATATCTAAAATGGTCCGGCCCACGTGAAATCAAGTTGACGTTAAAGCGGCCCGCGAACCAACCCGAGTCTGACACCCTTGATCAAAAGTATTTTTTTTAAATGTAGACCTATATAAATCGTGTGCGGTCGTTTGGTCGCCGGTCTTTTGGTCGCCGTCTTTTGGTCGCCCGGACCCAAACAACTGGCGACCAAAAGACCGGCGACCAAAAGACCGGCGACAAAACAAGGTAAAACAACACGGTCTACGCATCAATAAAAGCCAACAATGGCCCTGAGCAGTTTCACTGAGCCGACGTGTGAGTGTAGAAGAGTTTGTATGTATACATGCGTTGTCCCTTTAAGAAGCTACGTCAGTTCAGTCAGGGTCTTAACAAGTTCTCCAACAAAAAACAATTAAAGTCTGGCAAATTTGGAGCTTTTCTTTAGCCTAATAATTACTAGGGCATTAAGTATGACTAAATAATCATTCGCAGTTTGTATTTAGGGAATTTGAGCAACAATTTAAATGGTAATTATCAATAACCTTCCGGGCGACCAAACGACCGAGTACCATATATGTAGATACGTATCACATTTTGGCTCTTGTTGATATTTTGTATGAATGACTTCATTCTTTTTCCGTACCGCCTATCCTCACAGTGGTCGCGGGGGGTGTCGGAGCCCATCTCAGCCAATCGGGAAACAGCGAACGGACAACCATTCATCATCCACACTCGTAGTTAAGGACAATTTCGAACGTCCAACCGGTCGAGCATGTGTGTTTTGGGGATGTGGGAGTAAAACGGAGTACCCGAGGAAAACCCACGCAGGCCCAGGGCCCGCACAGGAAGCTCGGAACCCAACGCGGATTGAAGCCTGATCTCAGAACTGTAAAAAAGACGTAATCCACATCTGAGCTGACGGAGAAAAATTGAAACTGTTTACAAGTAAATGTCGAGCGGACCCTTGATAATCCACACAATCCACTGCCGATGACATTGTGATTAAATCGCCGACGTCGTCTGTCCACACGTTAATTAAACAATGACGCATCCCGGCGGTCTAATTAGCCGTGCCGTAGGACGTCGGGCCACACACACTCAGTTCTCGGAGTCAAAATCCAGCGACAACTCTGTTAGCGCCTCGTCGCTAAGCCTTTGTTTACGCCCGCTGACAGCTCGCCAATATGACACCGCTTGGGCGGCATTTCACATTGAACAGATATCATTTATTGGCACGCAGCTTGGACCGTAGGCTTGGCGTATGTCACGCAGATTTAACGGCGCCCCCTTCAACAGTGGCAGATTTTTTCGGACTAACAAATTCAAACTCAAACCTGTATTTGCCAAATTTACTGCACACATTGCTGCCAACTACTCCAGCCTGTGATACATATGGGACATTTTCTACCAATCAACAACGAGGAAAAAATATTTCATTGATCCTCAAAGTACGAAAGGAGTAGAGTAAAATCTCATTTTCTGAACCGCTTTATCCTCACTAGGGTCGTGGGAGGAGGGGGGGGGGTGCTGGACCCTGGATTGGTGGCCAGCCAATCACAGGGCACAAGGAGACAAACAACCACTCCGCCCACACACAAAAATCTCCAAACGGAATATGATGTCACATCCAGAATGAGCTGCAGATTACTGCTAGTATGCTATCCATAAGATTTCTATTTTCATGTTGGCTGTTTTGTCATTCTGCCAACATTCAGTAGCTATGGTGGTGCTAGGAAGCTAGAAATGGTCACCATTTCTGGTTGTGACATCACAACCAGAATTGTTGGGAAAAAAGGGCGTTGCCTGGTTTTGAGTTGAATAACTAGGAAATAGTGTCAAACAGACAGATTTGAGAGCTAATTTCGTCTTCATGGCATCTGAACTTAAAATGTTAAATCGTATGCAGTCGGAAATCCTTCCAAAAAAGTGCACTGGGAACAGTCCAGTCAGCTAGCTTGTTTAGCTCAATTGTCTGTATGTTGCGCTACCGCTAACTCATGTACTGTGAATTACTGTTCTTTTAAAATTTTGAGTTTTGCGCGTTAACTCGATTTTTCAGATTCACCTTCAAAACTTGCGAGTGAAACGGATTGACTTGAAATACCTAATCTTGCAAACATTTTTGGGTGTGTAGACTATATGGTACAGAGTTTCATTTTGATAGCTTTGGTAAGCTAGGTTATGACATCAGAGACATATCATAACACTAACCTCCAAATTTGGGTGGGATTGCCACAACATGTTTTGGGGTCCTTGATTATTTTTGAATTTCTTTGACTCTTTAAAGATAATAATTTAAACTGAATCCCACATCCATGTTTGAAATGGTCATCTACTCTATTTTTAAAAGGCCATCTGCCTTCTGGTTTCCATTTGACTCCAGAGCACACAATTCTAATCAGGCACAGGAAAACAATCATTAACTAAACTCGGCCAGCACAACTTTTACGAGTGTTAAAACACATGCAGCACATCGCAAAGACACGCATGCAACAAACAGTAGCTCGACGCACTTTAAAAAAAACAGCAGGGACTAAAGTACATCTGGACATAATGTTACCAGCAATTATCAGATGTGAAGTGTTGGGTAATGTTTACCCACAACATCGAGAGTGGATTTGATTTGGTGTGTACAGTATGTGACTTTGGAGTCCTAAATGGGCATGTGCCACTCAGGGGAGCACATTTACCCACATTTCCTGCTTTTATTTAGCGCTTACGACAGCAGTGTGGTGGGTTTCATTTAAAGGCACGTGCCACTGGGGGGCTATTAAGCTTGTGGGGGGGGGGGCGGACTCATTTTCGAACATAAATTGCAGATGGCGGAGTGTTTGAAAATGACCTAATTATGTTTACTTTGCCCTAATGCGTATGAGTTGATTCAAACACTGATGCAGGATTGGCGAGTTGGCTGTCACGGGAAAATGGAAGGCCACGTTGACAAAGAGAAGCAAGAAAAAAAAGAGACTTTATCTTTAAATTGATCACTATTATCCACTGAAATCATCATTTTTCTGCAAAGGTGAGGTTTACATAAAGAACGTTATATTTGCAAATGCATTTTTTTCCATCAGTCGGCTGTAAAAAAAACTGTAGGATAATTTTAATTGTTTTGTTGAATGCAAAGTTATATGAAATATAGGAAATTATTTGCTGAGATCCATATACAGTGGATTTTTTGCCACTTTAAATCTTTCTTTCTTCTGCCTCAAATCCATTGTTTGATGAAATATTTTGCAACTTATGATTAATTCTAAGAAATCTGTCCAAGAATGACAAAAAGGTTAAAGTCTTAAGGACATTTTCAGTAAATTATCATTTAAAAAAACACAGCATGATTGTCCACTACTCACAAAAAGTTTGGGATGTTGGATTAAAATTTTAAGACGAGATAGGTAATAATTCATAACTACCATATTTACATATATGGCTTCTCTGTTTGCGTCTTTCTTTCACCTATTTTTTTGTTCACGGATTTCCAATGTATCCCGAGCTATAAACTGATATTGACTGAAAAATTTGCTAATTCCCGAGTTAATATTTCCTCAAATCTGGGCAGGTGTCTCGGCCTAATTTGTGGAGGTTATCTAAAGCAAACAGGGCATTTTAAACAAATATTTCCAAGGGTGTCACACCAACCTTGGCCCATGTTTATACTGGCCCTTTAATGGTGTTAAGGTTATAAAGCCGAGCCATTGGTCGTAATGTGAGTCGAGTCCTCCCACAGGTTGGGAGGTTACAAACATAGGCCGCCTCTCTCAATGGGACTCGGCGGAAGCCATCTGCTGCTGTTTATGCTTCATTAACCCCACTGCCCTGGAAAAAAACAGGACCCCCGCCCCAACCCAACCCACCCTCCCCCTCAACCTCAACCTAGAGCAACAGGTAGAACAGGGCCCGAGCCTAACTCGTCCCGCTTTGGCTGTCTGTGAATAAAAACACGAGTGCGCCATCCCGACTCCGCCGTGTTTACCATAAACAGGGTCTTACCTGCCCACCAGCCCGTATGCGTACTGGGAATCAGCCAGCAGTAATGTGATCTCGCCCTTGTGCATGGACAGGACGCACTCCTCCAGCGCCTACACACACAAACACACACATACAAACGGTAAATCAGTGTGTTGCCCGACAGCAGGCACATGTAGCTTGCCAATGATTTCCTGGAATCCCTCAAGTTGGCAAATGTACGCACTGGAGTAGAACAAATACAGCAGTGTCTTGACTTATGAGTTCAATTTGTAGCGTGAGCATGCTTTGTAAAGCAAGCGTGACTCAAACCAACTTTCCTTATCGGAATGAATGGAAAGTGCGTGAATTAAGGCTCGCTTAAAACAATAGATTTGGTTATAAAATGTTTTATTTCTTGGAGTAAGAAAAGCCTGATGGCCCACCAGGCTTTTAAAGGATGAAGCATTTCAGTGGGTTTTGTCACATGATAAAAACAACGAGTCTCGGCTGCAGTTTTCCATTGATACGCACGGCCTCTGCCAGAAACCTAACCGTTGCCATGGCTTTCAACAGTGTGCGGTCGATTGGTTGCCGGTCTTTTGGTCGCCTCGACCGTGACAACGGGCGACCAAAAGACCGGCGACCAAAAGACCGACGACCAAAAGACCGACGACCAAAAGACCGGCGACAAAACAAGGTAAAACAACATGGTCTATGCATAAATAAAAGCCAACAATGGCCATGAGCACTTTCACTGAGCCGACGTGTGAGTGTAGAAGAGTTTGTATGTACATGCGTTGTCCCTTTAAGAAGCTACGTCCGTCAGTCAGGGTCTTAACAAGTTCTCCAACAAAAAACAATAAAAGTCCGGGAGTTTGGGGCTTTTCTTTAGCCTAATAATTACTAGGGCATTAAGTATGACTAAATAGTCATTCGCAGTTTGTATTTAGGGAATTTGAGCAACGATTTAAATGGTAATTATCACTTACCTTCCGGGCGACAAAAAGACCGGCAACCAAAAGATCGGCGACCAAAAGACCAGCGACCAATCGACCGTGTACCGCTGTCAACTATGCAGAGGCAAAACGTTCTATAAACTATGGTTTCAAAAGTTAGGGATCTGTGCGAGTCTTAATAATTGATTTTTGAACACCCTCTGGGAAGATTCTATCGTTTAATTAGCGTGGAAATTTGTCGCAATATTGATTTTGGTGGGAACATTTCTTCATTACCTGGTTTACGTCTCGTTCCCCAATAACAAAGAGCGACTTGTGGTCCTTCTCCACCACAGTGCGGTCTTCCAGGACAGCCTGCATTTTCACAGTCACTTGCTGGCCCCAGATGGGTCGAGGGTCCGAGGGCCCGGCGGGCTTCTGCACCTTTTTCCTCAGCAGTTTGTCATCTTACCAACAGAAAACATCTCCGTCAGCGAATGCTCCCGTACTATTGACGGCACTAGACGTCCCATCCATTTTGACTGCGAGGGGCGAACGTTCATTCGTGACCGGACGTTTGGTCGCCCGGGTGAATATAATTTTGAGAGCTGGTTTCAACAGTAGATATTTAGATATTAAACTCTTTCTCTCTCTCATGAATATAATTTTGAAAGCTGCTTTCAACAGTAAACTCTCTGTCATGTTGTCAAACATCCAGCGACCAAGCGTCCGGCGACCAAACGTCCGGCGACCAAACGTCCAGCGACCAACCAAACGTCCGGCGACCAAACGTCCGGCGACCAAACGTCCGGCTACCAAACGTCCGGGCGACCAAACGTCCGGCGACCAAACGTCCGGGCGACCAAACCTCTGGCGACCAAAAGTCCGAGCGACCAAACGTCCGGCGACCAAACGTCCGGCGACCAAACGTCCGGCGACCAAACGTCCGGCGACCAAACGTCCGGGCGACCAAACCTCTGGCGACCAAAAGTCCGAGCGACCAAACGTCTGGCGACCAAACGTCCGGCGACCAAACGTCCGGCGACCAAACGTCCGGCGACCAAACGTCCGGCGACCAAACGTCCGGCGACCAAACTTCCGGCGACCAAACTTCCGGCGACCAAGCGTCCGGGCGACCAAGCGTCCGAGCGACCAAACGTCCGGGCGACCAAACGTCCGGCGACCAAATGTCCGGCGACCAAACGTCCAGGCGACTAAACGTCCGAGCGACCAAACGTCGGGCGACCAAACGTCGGGCGACCAAACGTCCGGGCGACCAAACGTCCGGCGACCAAATGTCCGGCGACCAAACGTCGGGCGACCAAACGTCCGGCGACCAAACGTCCGGCGACCAAACGTCCGGCGACCAAACTTCCGGCGACCAAACTTCCGGCGACCAAGCGTCCGGGCGACCAAGCGTCCGAGCGACCAAACGTCCGGGCGACCAAACGTCCGGCGACCAAATGTCCGGCGACCAAACGTCCAGGCGACTAAACGTCCGAGCGACCAAACGTCGGGCGACCAAACGTCCGGGCGACCAAACGTCCGGCGACCAAATGTCCGGCGACCAAACGTCGGGCGACCAGACGTCGGGCGACCAGACGTCGGGCGACCAGACGTCGGGCGACCAGACGTCGGGCGACCAAACGTCGGGTGACCAAACGTCCGGGTGACCAAACGTCCGGCGACCAAACGTCCGGCGACCAAACGTCCGAGTACCACGTTCATTGGCCCCTCCCAGTCAAAATGGATCGGACATCCGTCGCCCCCCCCCAGATTGATACCTGTTATGTACTCCCAATCTTCCTTCCCAAACAGCTTCTCAAAGGAGATGCCGGTCCACTCTTCCGAGGCAAATTCCGGAAAAAGACTCTCTGACGAACTGTCCTTTTCCAGCGGGTCGTCCTCCGAAGACGGTTCTTGGAATCGAACCATCTTCCAGCTATTGGTCTTCTTCAGTTCCCCGTGCCAGCCGCGCCGCGTCTCGGCTTCTTCTCGTTCCACGGCGCACCATCTTTTGCCCCGGCCGTTCTCCGGTGCCACGTCTCCTGCCGGGCTCTCGTCTCGATCCTTCTCGGGTTTATTGGGCTCCTCTTCCATCCCTACGGCTTCCCACGTTGGGTCCGCGTGCTCCTCGCGACGGGACGCCATTTCCATGTCTCGTTCACGGGGCGATGGACACCATCTGCTTGTCTACGGAATGAGATGATCCTATCGGTTGGTTATTCCGTGGCTGTTTCTACAACCTCCCAAAACATCGGAATAATCCCATCACGTAACATTAAAGAAAAATCACGCGACGTTCCATTAAATTCTAGAAGGCACATCCACAAATCTTGGCTTAATCTGTCAAAAAACAAAAAATCTCAATCCCAAATGTGCACCTTCCGTAGTTTAGGTGCACTTTGACCTCCCGGCTTGCGTCGGCTAAATCCTGCGGTTACGTGGCAAAGACAAGACCCCCCGCAAAAAAAATGATCATTGCAAAGAAATCACGCAGCACGGCAAAACACACTCGAGCGGCTAGCTAGCGCTGGCACTAATCTGCGGGATTAGAAGAGAAAAACCTAATCTGGCCTGTCTGTAATCTTCTTAATGACTTCACCGTTGCGCCCAATAATGTTTCCATGAATGCGATTGACCAATGAGATGTCAGGGAACAGAAACTAATTTCAGGATCTTCAACACGACTTTTTTGGGAAAAAAACCTATAAAAAACGAAGAGATTATAGATTACGGACGACGCGCTGGTGACGACCGGGCTCCTTTCATCATCTGGGTTTGAGTGAGAAGAAAACGTTCTGGGACTTTAAAGTGAAGTCATATTTGCGCCGGTTCAGGAAATGATCCAGCATTAGGCGTTAGCGTGAAAAAAAATTAAATAACAAAAGAGAGTTTGTTCAAAATGTCAGGCTCTGCACTCGTAACAGTACTCGCTTTCACACTCGTTTAGAAAAAAGGAGAATGTTGTCATATAAAGTAGGTTCATAGTTCCAAAACACTGACGTAGCCGCACCGTTTTGCAGGTACACGGTCGATTGGTCGCCGATCTTTTGGTTGCCGGTCTTTTGGTCGCCCGGAAGGTAAGTGATAATTACCATTTAAATCGTTGCTCAAATTCCCTAAATACAAACTGCGAATGACTATTTAGTCATACTTAATGCCCTAGTAATTATTAGGCTAAAGAAAAGGTCCACATTTCCCGGACTTTTATTGTTTTTTGTTGGAGAACTTGTTAAGACCCTGACTGAACTGACGTAGCTTCTTAAAGGGACAACGCATGTACATACAAACTCTTCTACACTCACTCACACGTCGGCTCAGTGGAACTGCTCATGGCCATTGTTGGCTTTTATTGATGCGTAGACCGTGTTGTTTTACCTTGTTTTGTCGCCGGTCTTTTGGTCGTCGTTTTTTTGGTTGCCGGTCTTTTGGTCGCCCGTTGTCGCGGTCGGGGCGACCAAAAGACCGGCGACCAAAAGACGGCGACAAAACATGGCGTTTTGAAAAAAAGTGTCCAAATCATCTGTTTTTGTTTAAATTATATTCCAAATAAGACAGGAAAGGGCCAAAATTCAGATGCACAAACCAGTAACTAAAATGTATTTTCTGGATCTGGTAAAAAAAAATAATAATAATAATTTTTGCGGTCGAAGGCCAATTTATGACCTACCAAACTCGATTTCTGGTAATCCTTTATTTCAGTTTTTTTCAATCTTGATTTTTTTGACATTTATCTATTTGTGTGGGGGAGCTTGAATAATGCAAGAATTCCAGTTTACAACCGCTTTCGTCCTGTTCCTGCATGTGACTTAGCATGTGAGTGCTGCTGTTTACAAACACACGTGCACACACGTGCACGGCAACACGCACAAAACCAGATTGCCGCAAGGGAGACCAAAATAGAACTTAAAGACCAAACATGCTCAACATGAAAATGGCACTCTCACTGAAAAACCAAAGTAAAACACAAAAAAACTATATTTTACTCTTTCCCCGCCATTGATGATACTGTGAATTGAGTTTACCACTAGCAGACGTCCAATTCATCTGAAGAGGAGGGATGGCAGTTCATTCACTGCCATCCTAACCTGACCTTCAAATGAACTGGACGTCTATTGTCGTCAATGGCAGCCAATGAGCTAAGGCGTGCGCATGTGCGTGTGTTCCTCACCTACGTGTGTGTGGGGCTGGCCCCGCCCCCGCGCCGTGACGTCACGCCACCGCCAGGATGTCGCTGATGGTGCTCAGTTGTAGAAATGGCAGCACTGAGACAGGAGCGTCGTTACGGTCTCTCCTGCGGAAAAATCAACAAAAACAGTCCAAATCGAACTCTTTACCACGTCAAACTTACCGACACCGCCATCCGGACCCTCGAAACATACCAGAACTTGAAGGTAAGATAATTATTCGATTTATAATGTTTTTTTTAAACCCTCTTCTGTTCTTTTCGCTTATAAAATCGCTTCGCAAAGAGCAATAAGTGTACAATTCCAACGGGGATGTGCTACATTTACTATGAGAATAAAAGGGGAGGAAAGTTCAAATGAGAGGCGTTTAAATGCTTTCGGAAAAAAGAGTGTCGAGAAAACGTGTTGTTGTTTTCCCTGCTAAATAAACACGAGCTTGGCTGCTTTCACGGCACTCGGAATAGACTTTGACGATTGAAGGGATTTCGTCCAATATTCCACGTAAGCCTATAGAACATTTTGCTTTTTCTCAATAAGAAAAGCCGTTCGAATTGCTTGTTTACCAAAGAATAATCCCCCCCCCCCACCCAGCCGTTCCGCTACCCTCAAAAAGTTGCCATATGACAACAGCTTGTTGATCATATCCTGCTGTTTTCCCATTTCACGTAAACGTATCCGTTCGTCAAAAGTTGTCAAACTATTTTAACTCATTTACTGCCATTGACGTCGCTAGACGTTCAATCGAGCCCGTCCTCCCATTTAAAATAGTTTGGACGTG
This sequence comes from Stigmatopora argus, assembly GCF_051989625.1. NCBI lineage: Eukaryota > Metazoa > Chordata > Actinopteri > Syngnathiformes > Syngnathidae > Stigmatopora > Stigmatopora argus. The sequence goes on along the minus strand of NC_135389.1, from coordinate 19,256,764 downwards.
TAACGCCGTCAGTGGCACTAAAGATAAGAAATCAGTCATTCCCACCAGCAGAATGACCCTCCTGACTCGTGAATTCTCGTGTCAATAGTTAACATGATTTTGTCTATAAATACTCAAGAGACAAATGAGGACAATATTGATTTACAGGAAAATATTTAAAAAAAAACTGGAATACGAAATGAAACTCAAGTATAACTAGTTTCAAAGTGTGATCTAACTATACCAACTAGCCCATAACAAAATCTATTTTTAAAGGTGTTTTGCAATATACATACAATATACAATAACCTGTCCGTGAATAGAAAAAAAAATCTGTATTAGTAGTTCAGGTTCTTGCAAGTGTGATGGCTAAAAAATCTCCAAACAGAACTTGCAAATAAGCAATGATTGGGTTAAAAATAAAGAATACGTGGATGTTTGTGCGGAAAAATACCCAAATGTGTGTATATACATTTGAAAAGATGCCAATTGTGCTGAAAACAATCGACACAAATGGCTCAAGTAGCAACATATGGACATCTCGCATTAAACTGCTTTTCATCATTTCAGTTGACCTGATTTTTGGTGGAAATAAGGACTTATTGGCAATACGACATCCGTTAACCCCTCGAGTGCCTCTTTAAACATCAGTTGCTCTCTGAAGCAATTGCGCTTGAGTGCGATAATACTATGCAGTTAGCTAGCTTACACTTAAAATACATGCAATTTACAAAAAAAAAAAACAGTTGTATTTAAATTCCTATTGAAAGATATAACACCACAGTTAGCTTGCGAGCTAGCTAGTGGCTAAGACTTTCATCGTGTTGACTATCTTAAGATTTCAGAGGACATTAATGTACAATTTTCTGAATTATTTAAAGGAATCAATCACTTACTAGATATTTACACGGGCCTTTCAAGAAGAAGTTTCATCTCCCTTGGGGCAAACCTTCATAAAACCTTTTTTTTTTTTTTTTTTTTTTTTTTTACAATTAACACTGTCTTCTGGGCCCGTGATTATTATTCCGCGCAATATGGCGCTGAAACGGCGTTGGAGAAGATCAGAACAATGCTCCACAACAGGGAGGATATTTTCCCCAAACCATTAATAATAAATTAAAAGCCCTGTCAATCACCGACGCAGCTGTACTTCACAGATAATAGTGTCGTCCCGTTAAGCCTCAAAGGCATTTTTACATGTTTTTTAATAATATTTCTTAATCAGCATAAGGGCAAGGGGGGAATATTACGGGGCTCACGTCGAAAAAAAAAAATTGGAGGGCTTTTAAATGGAATATAATTGGTTTCAGAAGGAGGTTTAGTGTCCTGCGGGATCCGTCGTGGCCCTTATTCGCTTAATCATTTAGTGGAGAAATCAGCGTGCCGTCCTTCCCACCCGCCGGCAAAGTGACACGAGCAAAGTTTTGTGCGCCGCTGATTAATCACACATTCCGCGCGAGATTAAGTCCGGACGGAGACGTCCGAGGCGAGTCGGGAGGCCGCTGCTTTCGTGGCGATCGTGGTCGCGTTTTTTTTGGCGTTCGCCGCGGAGGAAGGTTTACTCATCATGGATCGTGATTGCCAGAATTGGAGGGGTTGTGAGAAGGGGCGGGGCATCATGCTCAAAGATCTCGTGCGTCGGGAGAGTTTGCTCTTTGGAGATTTGGGATTCTCATTAAAATTGCAGGTTTTGGAGAGCTTTTAGGGATCGTGTCAACAATAGGAATTCCATGTTGGAGAAATGTGAATGAAAAAGAGGAAAATCTGTGTTTGGTCACTTTAAAAAACAAAAAAAAATAACTGGAGATTTAGTCAGTTTGTTTTCAAATACAGTGGTAAAGCTACATGCAAAATTAATTGGTTTTGTAACTTGGATTTTTTTTGTAAGTAGAGCAGTACTTTATATGTAAATTCTTTCATTTGTTCCACGGTCCTCAAAAAACTGTTATGAATTGGACGGCCATTGTTGCAAACGGCAGGCAATGAGTTAATGACATTTAAGGGCCATGACCAGAATTCTGTTATGATTTATTTTAATTAGGGCTGCACGATATTTCCTTTGAACAACATGAACAATAGTCCCAGCAAAGGACTTTTTCTTCTTCTTTTTTTTTTGTATTTTTTTTTTAACTTTTTGTTTTGTGTCATGAAAAAACATCTTGGATCCTTTTAATTATACAGCAATCTTCATCAATCACAGATGAAACCCCTTAGCGTGGCTTAAATCGGTATTATATGAATACAATGTGGTCATGGTGAGTCAACCAAAATGTTCCCAAAAACAGAGTTAAATATGGATAGACAGCTCCATTTAAAAAAATAAAATATATATATATGTATATATATTTATTTATATATATATATATTTATATTTATATATATATATATATTTATATACTTATATATATATATATATTGCGATAATCAATTTTCCCCCTACAATCGTTCAGCCCTAATTTTCTATTTTTAATTAAAATTGGGTTAGTTTATGAAAATCTTTTTTTATTCAAACATACAAACATCTTCAAATGATTACTGACTTTAAAAAAATCATAATTGAAACTTCATGACACAAAATGTGATGCCCACTTAAGAATACGCCATATTTTAATGTCTTTTTCAATTGACCAAAAAGTCTATAAAATGTTAACTCTTTCATTGCCATTATCAGCGATTCTCTATCACCGTCAATGACAGCCTACTTATTAAATAGTAGTTACAATATTAAGAAGGTGGTTGATTTCTTTCCCTAATTTGAGTGTTGTAAAAAAAAAAAATCGTAAAATGAAATCAAAAACATTTTCATTTTTAGAGCTAATTTGGTTGGTCTGGCAGATAAAAGGACCTACAAAACATCGAGGATTTCCTGCACATTTGACTTTTGTTTTTGCATTAAAGTACAATCCTTTTGAAATGCATTTGTTTTGTTTGACTGGTTGAGTGACTTTTGAGTCTACTGGATGGATTGAGTCATTTGTGATTCATCTCTTTTAGGCATCGCTACCCAATCAGACATCCATTTGCTTCAAGGGAAGCCAAGGGGTAAGTCCTTTCACACCCACTGTAAACCCACTTAAAAATGCTCATCACTTGCTTTAGAATGTCCTCATCTTACTAGTACAGTAACAAAAAATGAGACAAGTGTAAGAAGCATCATGATCATGTTAAGTACAAGAAAGTCACTCTTCACTTGGTCACTTATCAAAAACAAGATCTCCTTTGCATTTCTGATTACATTCCACAACTTTAAAGACTTTAAAGTCAGATTTAACACTAACGTCTTTTCTAACGCATACCTGTCAACCTCTGCCGATAACTGCCCTTATAAATGATTATGATTCCCCTTACAAACCGCCAAAAAACCTTACAAACACCGTACGACTCGGTCGTACGGTGTTTGTAAGGTTTTTGGGGGGTTTGTAAGGGGAATCATAATCATTTATAAGGGCAGTTATCGGCAGAGGTTGACAGGTATGCTAACGTGTCCGAGACCGAATTGACGCGTTGCTTGGGTTAGCCGTGGAGCGCTCGTGCTAGCCCCAAGCCTTGGAAGAGCCCTCACATGTGTTTGAGTTTGATTTATCTATCAAGGGACAGCACATATTAATGAACATATTCATGTTAATGAACATATATATATGTAAATATGTAAGATTCTAGCCCAGGGCTAATTTCCATCTTTCGTCACTTGTGTGGGTTGAAGATAAACAATGACACATACAGATACAAACACACAAGTAGCAGACAGTTTTAGACAGCATTGTAATGGCAATGTTGTTGGTCTAACAGCCAGGCTTTAAGGTGATTGGCCAAGAGGTTCAGAGACGGAAGTTCACGTATGCTAATTGCTTTTGAGTTCCAGGTATGAAGAGGGAAAGTGCTTTGGCTAATTTAGCACTCTTTTTGAAGGGAACTACACATTCACCTCTAGAGCCGGCCATTGTTGATGTGTTGGATTTTTTTGGGTACAAAATCTTGCAGTGGGGGAGGAGCTATGTGAAGGAAGATTTTGTAAACTAAGGTGGCATCTGCATTCTTAACAGTATTATATTTATTAACAGTATATATTTATGTGACTCCTTGGTCGCCGCTAAAGTGTTAAACAGAGTTTATGGCCGAGCCCCGGGACAAATATCCCAGTGAAGCGGCCTCGAAGAAAGTTAGGTCAGCTTTTACTTCCCCGTTGTGGGGGTCTAAAAGAAGTCCCCTTAATCCCGGCGAGAGCCGATTGCCCGGGCGAAAGTGACTTTGCCGTGTACACAAATAGAGCGCGTGAGCTAACGCGGGGGTACGGGAAACCCAAAGATGGGGTACGCTACACCCCCGGGCTGCTCGCCAGGTTACTGGGTCAGGCCTGCGACTGGGGAGGCTTTGTTTGGGAAATGGGGGGGTTGCGGGGGGGGTTAACCCCCAAGAGCCGCTACGTCGTAACTTCCGACTGGCGAGCGACGGAATTCGTCCCTGCCAAGAAATATGGCCTTAATAAAAGTGCCCCGAGACGCGGCGCGTTTGACTTTGTCCACGCCGCCATGTCGGGCGAGCGCATTTGAAGTGCGCTTGAATCATTTAAGAGGATTTGGCGATTCTATCGCAACGGCCGCATTACATATTCAAATTGCTTTGAGGAATTCAAGTACGAGACTCCTCTCCTCGAGCTGGGCATTAATGAGGGAGCTGCGCCCATTGGCGGGGGAGGCGGGATTAAGCCGTGCGTTGGGGGAGGTTGTCGGCGAGCTGGCGTATGACGGACCCAGAGCAGATCCTGTATCTCTTGTCTGCGTGTTGAAGGCTTTTCTGCACTATCAATATACCGTATTTTCACGACTATAAGGCGCACATAAAAGTCTTAAATTTTCTCCAAACTAGACAGGGCGCCTTATAATCCAGTGCGCTTTATATATGGACCAATACTAAAATTGTTATCACGATAAAATAAAGTAAATCAGTCGATAGGGTACACCATCCTCTACTGCTCTACGGCAAGCAGCCCCCGACTTTACTATTTTCCCCGTAGAAAAAAATAAAATAAAAAAATCACTCAAATTTCATGTAAAATATATAATATGGGGTTAATGAATGCACTAAAACCGGTTAAGCAGAAGAATACAACAAATGCGCAAATTTAAAATTGGATTTGAATCCGATCTCTTCAAAAAATTTAGATAGAAGATAAAACTTAATTTTTTTCATTAAAATAAATCGTTTTAAGACATTTTTTAATGAAAAACAGAAGGGAATTAAAAAAAAAAAACGTTATTGCTATAAATATTATTTCACACCCGTGACCCTTGTGAGGATAACTGGTTCAGAAAATGAATAATGGAATAAAATTTTATATATTCAAAATGCCATCTAGCGCCTTAACCACATATTTTTGGTGTATATTTATCCATTCTAGGCTTATAGTAGAAAAATGACAGTAAATATTTTGGGGCATTAACATTTGTTGGCAGCCATTTACATTCCATAAAATAAAAATGCCCAAAAATGTCGATTATTTTTGTTGAATCAAAAATTCTTGAACCTCTAATAAGTACCGTATTTTCACGACTATAAGGCGCACATAAAAGTCTTACATTTCCTCCAAAATAGACAAGGCGCTTTATAATCCAGTGCGCTTTATATATGGACTAATACTACAATTGTTATCACGATAAAATAAAATAAATCAGTCGATAGGGTACACCATCCTCTACAGCTCTCACAACTAGAGCAAGCAGCCCCCGACTCTACTATTTCCCCCGTAGAAAAAGTACTGCGCAGTGACTGCTGGGATATGTAGTAGTTCTTTTGTCAATACACCCAATGGATTGTGGCCTGTATACATCGACATCAACACAGCTTTACGAAGCATGGAATAGTTACGCTAGCTACTAGCTAGCTACTATTTGCGAATGGATTGTGGCCGCCTGGACGAACGTATAAAACTCAGCGTTTTCGATAACTCGTGCACAATTGTTCAATTCGGACACAGAAAATGAGGACTTTGATGGATTTGTGGGTGATGATGACGTGAGTACATTGTAAAATGGCTAAATAAAGTACAACCGAACTCAGTTTTGCTTTTGTTGCCTTTTTAAAAACGTGTTTTTAGCGTGTGGGTGTAGCGTGCATGTTTAAGCTGGTGTATGTTTTGCCATGCCTGGCTGCGTCTATAAAAACGGTGCGTCCTTTGTGTGTTTAAAATACAGAAATAGCACTCGTTACTGACACTGCGGCTAAAAATACGATGCGCTGTATAGTCGTGAAAATACTGTATTTTTTTTGAGTTCTCGAAACTCAGACTAAAAACTCAAAATATGTCATCAAAAGCAGGGGTGTCAAACTTTGGTTGGTGGGCCACCTTGATCTATATTTTTGGCCCAAAAAGTGAACTTGATCGCCGCCAATCCAAATAGTTTGGACGTCCAAGAGTTTTAATTTCCTTTTTTTTTTATCCGCCGTCCGCGGGACTGACATTTGCCGCTCGCCGGTCTTTGAGGAAAAACTGGTGACGAGGCTAAATACGAGAAGTCACGCCGCGAAACTGGCACGCCTGCTTGTGGGAAGAGCGAAGCAGCACGGGGATGTGAAATTCCTCGCCATGGGAACGCGGGGCCGCTCGGAATATATTCCTTAATCCCCCGCGATCATTTCAAAGTCCACAATTTCCTTTCAAAGGCGGAGCTCTTGCGCCGTTTTGACTTTCATTTCGTTCTAATTGCATCACGTTGATTTTCCCCGCCATCGATCCGCCAGCGAGCGCCCCTTTCATCCCGAAACGGAGATGTTGTTATTGTTCCGGTTCCAATGCTACAATGGCGAGAAGGAGGCCGCCCTAAAACCTCTGAAATTTGGGCCCCTGAAACCACAGAATCCTGGTTTGATGCCAAAAAAAGCCATCGGAAGAATTCCTCTGGTTTTCCGAGGAAGCGTGACACGCCGTGGCGAGGAAAATGTCGGGAACTTCTCAGCCAATCTTTTCACAATATCAAATTTGATTGGGCGATGTATAGTTTCCTAAATTATTGCCGACATTCAATATTGTTGTCCAAAAAAAAAGCAATTCAACCACGATTAGCCTAATAAACCACCCATTTAAATGCAATAAATGTTTACTCTTAAATAAAACGTATGTAGAATGTATAATATGAAATAGGTGAAAAAGCCACCGCCATTTTGGTTCTCTGCAACTTAGAAGCCATCAAAAAGTGCTCGCTTGATCCAAAATGGCACCAGCATGTCATCTTGGCTTACAAAGATAGCAAATTTGAAGCCTATTTATTTATTCTAGCATATCATCTAAACCAGGGGTGTCAGACTCGGGTTGGTTCGCGGGCCGCTTTAACGTCAACTTGATTTCACGTGGGCCGGACCATTTTAGAGATAATATTTTGATTATTTTTTTTAAATAAATGGATTAAAAGAACTGGATTAAAAGCTCTGTATATTCCATTTTTTATAGATCTAAAACAATGTTTATTTTAAATATATTTTTAGATTTTACAAAACGATTTTTGAACTAAAAACACAGAAAAATGGATTAAAAAATTACAATTATTGATTTAAAAGGGGGTAAATCTGAAAATTTAATATACATCTCTACTCTTCATTTTAATTTGATCCTAAAACAGAAAGTCGGCACTCATCATTGACTTTCCCGGGCCACACAAAATGATGCGGCGGGCCAGATTTGGCCCCCGGGCCGCCACTTTGACACATGTAATCTAAACTATGTCAGACATCTGCGTTTGTTGAACAGTGCTTTTATTTTTTAACGTTCACCAGAGGCGTTACGCTCACCGGCTAACCGTAAACTTTATCCTCGGTACCAAACAGTGCGTTTGTCTTTTCCTCACACAAAGTGTCAGTTATACATTTTTTTTAAATTCCCATCATTTCCAAATAATATAAATCAGGGAGTTTTCATGTTTGAAATCAAGTCAATCCAATTCTATACGAATTTTGCATGTTTAGCATGGTCAAAATAACGATTGACTTTTAAAAAAACAAAACAAAATGAATGCCCTACAAAGATGAAGATAAAATCCATTTTCCCGACAATCGCCGACAACCCCACCCTCTTGATTATCATGCCATTTCACCATCGGGGGCCTCGACTGGTAAGACCCCCCCCCCCCTTACTGCCGCGTCGCTTTGCTTTGCTGCACACGGCAAATGAGTCTTTTGCCAGCGTGCACTTGTCATTTTATTCTCACCCTCCTCCCCCCTTTTTTTCCGGCTTGAAGCTAATCGGAATAACAATTGTAGGAATTGCGTTTTTTTGGGAGGCGGCCGACGAGAGGGAGAGTTGTCGCACTCGCACGTGTTCCTGAAAGGGCACACGCCGATCCATTCTTCCAGATGTGTTAAGCCTTGCTCTTTCTCGTTCTTCTCTCTTTCCACTTGCTGTGTTTTGGAAGCTAGCTTGAAGGGATCCCGCGGCCAAAAAAACAACTTTATTTTAGACAGCCCGTCTGTCATTATTGTGGCCCAAAGTTTCTACGAGGTTTTTTTTTTTTGGTCTTTTGAACGACGCCAGGGTGACTGGGACAGTGTTTAATTCTCACAAGTGCTGTCACTTAAGAATTGTGAGAGGAGAAAAACTATTACTTGTAAGAACGTAAGAAATACAGAAAGAACGCAGATGCCAGATTTGAGACTTGTGCAACTTGCATCTAATGAAGTACTTATTAGAGGTTCAACAATTGTTTGATTCAACAAAAACAATCAACATTTTTGGGCATTTTTATTTTATGGAACAAATGGCTGGCAGCAAATGTTAATGCCCAAAAAGATTTACTGTCATTTTTTATTGTAAATTCCATTCTGTGTTTTTGATAGAAAATGCCTTGAAAAGATATATTTTAATTTTTAAAAAATTGAGTTTTATCTTCTATCTAAACATTTTTAAGAGATCGGATTTGAATCCGATTTTGAAATTTGCGCATTTTTATTTTATGGAATGTAAATGGCTGCCAACAAATGTTAATGCCCAAAAATATTTACTGTCATTTTTGTACTATAAGCCTATAATGCTTAAATATATCCCAAAAATTTTGGGTTAAGGCGCTAAATGGCATTTTAAATATATAAAATTGTATTCCATTATTCATTTTCTGAACCAGTTATCCTCACAAGGGTCGCAAGGTGTGAAATTATATTATAGCAATTTTTTTTAAAATTCCCTTCTGTTTTTTATTAGAAAATGTCTTAAAACGATTTATTTTAATGAAAAAATGACTTTTATCTTCTATCTAACATTTTTGCGCATTTGTTGTATTCTTCTGCTTAACCAATTTTAGTGCATTCTTTAACCCCATATTATATATTTTACATGAAATTTGAGTGATTTTTTTTAAAAAATCATTTGATATATTTTTATGAATAAAACATTTTTTTAAATTTCCTTCTGTGTTTTTCATTAAAAAAATGTCTTAAAACAATGTATTTTAATTTTAAAAAATGGACATTTATCTTCTATCAAAAAATGTTGAATTACAAAATAAAAAACAAAGCATTTTTCCTTTCTTTGATTAAAAAACAAAGTTAGAGAATATTTACCATTACATTATTTTGTGCCATTGACAATGGTAGACGTCTCCATCTATTCATTAACCCCATATTATATATTTTACATGAAATTTGAGTGAATTAAAAAAAAAAGATATATTTTTATGAATAAAACAACATTTTTTTTAATTCCCTTCTGTGTTTTTCATAAAGAAATGTCTTAAAACAATTTATTTTAATTTTAAAAAATGGACTTTTAGCTTCTATCTAAAAATGTTGAATTACAAAATAAAAAAACAAAGCATTTTTCCTTTTTTTGATAAAAAAAAAATAAGTTAGAGAATATTTACCATTACCTTATTTTGTGCCATTGACAATAGTAGACGTCTCCATCCATTCAACTGCCCGTGAATGCTCATCTTTCATATCCATTGACATCCCGCGACGTCCAATCCATTTCGAGGTCCGAGCCGCCATCAAACGCTGTCAACGACAACCAACGAGTTAAATTAGCGCCCTACCAAGGGTTAATCGTAAACAAATTGTGATTCCGTGGCAGTTAGGAAATCCCTGAGCAACCACCATACTTGTTTTTGTTTCATTTTTCAACCTCCGACCCAAAGACAACAACAGCGCTTCCCTCGTCCGATACCTTGTCATTTCCCACAATCCCACGAACCACTTGGACGACAGGGTTATACTTTGCCGGCCACGCGAAAATCTAGCAAGCCTCTAACCGGTTACAGATTGTGCAATGCTGGGAAAATTTTTGCTCCAACCGGATTAACTCGGAAACGTCGGGCAGACTTGGGAAAATCCCAAACATGCACTTGTAATGCAGGAATGTGGAGGCAACGACAACGGCAACAAATCCCCTGTTTGTCCCATTCTATTGTCTAAAAAAAAAAACAGGACTTATTTACTAACGTTACTAATCGCAGGCAAACAATATAGTATTACATTTAGATTTTTGGATAAGGCTGTCTTTGTTTATTCGGAGCACCTATAAAAGTTGCCGCAACATTCGGGCCATCCGTTTTCAATGGTGCTTATCCTCGTTAGGGTCACGGGGGAACTGACGCCGATCGCCAGCCAGCCAATCACAGAACAAACATGCCTTCACGCTGATATTCATGAGTTTTCGATGAGCCTAAAATTCATATTTTGGATTTGGGAGAAAGTTAAACTGGCTTGAGCTGAGATTCAAACTTGCGGTTGTTTATCATTTTTAGTTACGTATATATGTAGTTATTTATTTTGTAAATACAGGACTAGTAATATGACGGTCTCATTGTTGAATGAGAAATATAAATGGGGGAGGTTTCGACAAGCTTATGCTTTGCCCTACTTTTGACGGGGGGGGGGTCTTTACTATTGTTTTTGTTCCTTTTTTGAAATTGCTTTATTATTCGTTTGATTTTTCCTATTTTCTTTATCCTGTCACAAAAAAGCTATCAAATCAAAACCTCAGCAATATGAAATATGTGTTAACACTACTCGACTGTACTTTGGTTGATGATACACACAAATGAGAGAATACATTAATAGCCATCCCGCCTTTCAAAACCTAAAATATTAAAAGTTTTACAAACAACCCCAGATGGACAAATAACAGCTCAATTTCACCTGAATACGTTATCGTGCTTAACATACACTTTTACCTTATGAGTGTTTAGGTCAATGTTTTGTAAAATTGACACATTAATGTCATTAACAATGCCCAATGTTTATGATTTAAAAATTAAAAAAAAACAGCGTATATATGAAGTGAAGCAGTATGGTTGCAACACTAGTAGTGTAGTATATCAGTATTTTAATAGTATTTTTAGTCGTTAGGGTGAGTGACAAAAGTATGAGCGCTTAAAGTTTCAGTTTGATTTATTTGACAAGTGTCAGCACATATTAATGAACCTATTTATACAGTATTCCCTCAATTATCGCGACTTCACTTACCGCAAATTCCCTTCTTCGCATTTTTTTTCTGCTATTAATTATTGTTATTATTTTTAAAGTTCATAAAACTGAAAATCCACGACGGGGTGACCCTATTTTGCGATTTTTTGAATATTGCGGCCATGTCTGGTCTACATTAACCATGATATTTGAGGGATTCATGTATTCATGTTAATGAACACGTACATTTAAATATGTAAGATTGTAGCCGAGGGCTAATTTCCATCTTTAGTCCCTTGTGTAGGTTGAAGATAAACGACGACACACACACACTCAAGTAGCGCAGTTTTAAACAGCGTTGTGATGGCAATTTTGTTGGTCTAACAGCCATGCTTTGAAATGATTGGCCAAGAGGTTCAGAGACGAGAGTTGACGTATGCTAATTGCTATTGAGTTCCAGGTACGAAGAAAGAAGGTGCTTTGTCTGAATGCACTCTTTTTGAAGGGAACTACACAGTCACCTCTAGAGCCAGCTCTTGTTGATTTCTTTGTATTTTTGTACAAAATGTTGTAGTTGAGGAGGAGCTATGTGTTGGAACATTTTGTAAACTAAGGTGGCTTCTGCATATTTAACAGAATTGTTCCAGTTCAGGCGTGTGGTTTTTTTGTTTAATTTCTGACAGTGGTGGTGCGGTTTTGGCTTTCTGTCCAATATTTTCAAAGCTTGCTTAT